>NC_072463.1:8402250-8694750 GCF_027596085.1 Anoplopoma fimbria | reverse complement strand
CGTAATTTTTTGTTATCGATAAAGCCGACCATTACTTTGTTTCATTACTCAATTTATTGTTTAGTATCTAAAATGTAATGATAGTGATAGTTTCAGCAATATATCTTTGTACTTTTAAAAACAGTACACTAGTAAACTGTATTTCAGATGCAGGGTTTTGACCTGTGTGTAACCGGGTGACTCCATCCTCTCTGTTCAGTCCCATAATCCCGCTGGAAACCTCTTGCCCTTGTGCCACTTATTTAGAGAGTAATGAGGTTTAGTGAACAGGATAAACCCTGGATTACAGCTTTGGATTAATGGTTTAAGTGTAGTCTATACATAAACCAGACTTCTTATGCAGCCTCTAAATTCATCTCACATATGGTCAGCATGGGCATGCTTTAATCGTGCCTTCTTTAAACACATTTCCCTCAATCAACGCACTCTGTGGTCCTTAAAGGGTGAGGATAGTGGTTTTCTAAAAGACAGATGTTGCATATCAAATTAAACAGAGTCTCCTTCCTTATCTCATTTTATACAGTACATGCACATTCGGAAGTGAAGACCAGTTTAAGCTGACCTTCATTTTAGCTATCCTCTCAAAGGGTTAATCTTGGAGGTCAAACTGCTGTCTCCAAACAAACAGAACACAACCATTCCTGAAAATTACTTTTGTTTGGACTGGTTGGGAATTGTTAAGCATCCAAAGTATGGTTACGGACTGAATGTCTGGACCTGGATGCAGGGATCTTTGTGAATATAATATATTCCTCTTTGTCAATTAATAAAACTGAATATGTTGTTCTGCTCTCCAGGCATCCTCTCAGTCCAGTCAACCTCTCAAGTTCACTACTTCTGACTCCTGTGACCGCATCAAGGATGAGTTCCAGTTCCTCCAAGCACAGTACCACAGGTATCGGTTAACACAACCATACACACGATTAAAGGGAACGTTTGCCACCATCAGTGCTGCTGGTAATCATGTCCACTGAAGAAATAAATTCCCATGTGCGTACTTTATTGAGCAAGAAAACTGATTTCTCTTGCTAGCCTACATGTACCAGGATGCATTGCGGGCCAATTTTCTATGTTAAACAGGCTTTTTTCAGTCTGATAAATAAACAAAATGTCAATGAAGGAAATATTCTTAAACCTAGACAGAAAAATATGACTAAAACTGGCCTAATTGCCGTGTTAACTCTTCGTAAAACACACTTGATTCAGGCTGGACGGACATAAATTAAAGCTCACCAAACCCATCTTGTCTAGTCTTTCCACTGTTCCATTAATCAGCAGCTCAGTTGATTCACTGAGTAAGATATGAAAATAAGCTGACTCTACACACTGGTTTCCCCCCACTGTGTGTCTCTGCTGTGCCGGCTGCCCACTGAGCAGCTGCCCCACTTCAGCAGCTCGTTGGCGGCTCTCAATCCTTCTTTGAAGGCAGACCAATAAATTAGTAAATTACAATGACTAAAATCCCCTGCTGGTCTGGGTTGTCTTTTTAAGTTTATCTTTGAGATCCTGAAGAAGGGCTCCAGCATACCTCTGTAACAATCAGGAGGAAGACTTTGATGCATAGTCGAAAACACTCAACTTCCTCTCTAGGGGTTGTCGCTGGCAACATCATCCAACAAAAACTGCCCACTCTGACATTCAATACAGTAGAATGAGTCCATTCCTGTTTGCATCGTAGCAATTCAAGTAAAGGCACCCCAGTCAGTGTTTGCTCTCGGCAGCTCAGATTCTGGAGGGGCCTCTCTCCACCTGAATACAGCTGAATATCTGAGTCAGCTAAAACACTGTAAAATGTACTCTCTGGGTTCTTGGTCAATATAGCACACACAGAGGATATTTTTTGTATATGTAGCCAATAAGGGTAGGCGAATGTTGGTTATGGGTATCTGCTTTAAAAAGAAAAAAGACATTATCTTACATCCCAGACCTAAATGCTTCTCTAATTCAGCAAAAATAATTTGTTTGAATCAAAGTTTATCCCTGGCGTAATATCATCGAAACAAAAAGTCAGACATTGTGGGAAATAAGACCTTTTGCCACAAGGTAGATGAGAAGATCAATATCGCTCTCATGTCTATATTATAAACATGAAGCTAGAGCCAGCAAGCAATCATCTTAGCCAAGTATAAGTTGTTGAAAAACTCTCATGATGTCAAACTATTCTTGCACAGAACATATCCATATATTTGCCTTTGGAATTGATCTTTATTGTTTAATATTTATATTCTCTCTTTCCAGTTTGAAGTTGGAGTGTGATAAACTGGCCTCTGAAAAGTCAGAGATGCAGCGTCACTATATCATGGTAAGTGTTGCATTAACTCTTGTCAGTGAGATGTGGCTGTTACTCTTTATCTGATCTCCTCTAATATACCAAGCAAAGCCACTTAGTGTTGCAGTGTAAGTATAAAAGTTTGAGCGCACACCGAGAATGTCTAGATCTGTTTATTAGTTCAGTCTCACTTAACCACAGATTGCGTTTCACTTTGTGACTTTCTCGGGTTCACTCATCACATGATCAGTAGCGGATTCTGCTTTTAAAGCTTGTCTGATAGCCAATTACAGATCATATGACAAAAGCATCTACATTTCTTAGTACATAATCCACATATTTAATATACCTACATATAACAAAGTTATATTCTGATTTAGATTTAGATTCACATGTGTATTGTTTTCTCTGGCATTTTGTATTTTATATAGGATTCTTAGTTTTTGACAAATGTAATGAAAGTATAAAGCTGCAGTTTATTATATTGTTTGTCTTTTTCTCCTTTTGTTTTTGTAGTACTATGAAATGTCCTACGGGCTGAACATTGAAATGCACAAACAGGTAATCACTGTTTCCTTTTATGAATCCCTTTAGTAGTCAAGATCTGGTAGTTTGCTGGTCTGATTTATTTCTTTTTGTCCTTTTTTTTTTTTTTTTTTTTTTCAGGCTGAAATAGTGAAGAGACTGAATGGCATCTGTGCTCAGGTGCTGCCTTACCTGTCACAAGAGGTAATGACGTTTGTATGCGCATGAATATGTGCCTGTAGTGCCCAAGACTTTCTGCTAATCAAGCATACACAGTTGAGGGGCCAACTGTGTAATCAAACCATTTTCCTTGTTTACCCTAAACTCTGGTTGTATGTTTCAATGCTCTCAAACTTTAAACATGTTAAATATTTTACTATTTATTCTTTTAATTTTATATATATATATAAACTAGCAGATCCGAAGTAACTGAGTTTTTTTTTTTAAAATATGTCCAATATTGCCCCTTGTCCTCTCTCTTGATTAAGATTTCAAGTGATGTTGCTGCATTTATTGGTCAAGTGCATGACCAATTATTTTCTTTTGTTTTTAGCATCAACAGCAAGTCATGGGCGCCATAGAGAGAGCCAAGCAAGTCACGCCCCCTGAGATGAACTCCATTATACGGGTGAGTTTTTTTTTGATGGGTGATGGGTGTTTCATCCCAAACATGAAATAAAACCAAATACATTTTCCAGCCAAAAGATTTTTTTTTCCATCTGTTGTCCCTAGACAGATGTGGCAAAGTTATCCTAAAAAAGAATATCAGGTTCAAATAACAAGTTATTGAAATAATTTGTAAGCATGTAGAATAATGAAAAGAATATTGAAAGGGCAAGATAAAAGATTAAGCTAACAGCACTAACAGTTTAAACAATAGCTAACGGTGTTCAACTGAGGGGGAATCAGATGGTGCGTGCAACGTTTCCATGAAATTGCTGTCAGTCGGGGCGACATTATCATCTGTATCTGCCGTATGAGAGCAGTGCAGAGCAGCTGCCCAGAGCTAGACAGTGGGCACGCTCACAAGCACTAACATGCACGCGTGGCCGGCCCGGCTATGTAAACAAAGCAAGGAGAAGCTTGGGTAACAAGACACACAAGAGAGCGACTTCATTCTCTGCTGAGGTAGACATTACTCCACCATATATTTACATTACAAATAGCTGTTTTCTGCTATATTAATGTTAAATACAGCTCCATTAATGTTAGTGAAAAGCATCATTCAAACAAAGGACATCATTACACTGCATTTTCAGGTATTATTTAAAACATGCAACACAAGACTTGCAAAGCATCGGAATGTTAATATAAATATATATATATATATACACTAAACATAAAGAACATTGCATTATTAGACACAAATTGAAAAATGCTTATACCACTAACTTCTGTCTGTACCATGTGTGTGTTTTCAGCAACAGCTCCAGGTGCAACACCTGTCCCAGCTCCAGGGCCTGGCCCTGCCTGTGACCCCGCTGCCCCTGGGCCTCACCCCGCCCTCCCTGCCCGCCGTCTCCTCCAGCTCCGGCCTGCTCTCCCTCTCCTCCATCCTGGCCAACTACTCCCATGGCCAGGCCCAGGCGGTGAAGGAGGACAAGGCCCGGGAAGCCGCAGAGAGAGCGCCCCGAGGAGAGGACGGGGACAAGTCAGACTAGTGCAGACATGGCAAGGAGGTTTGGAGGGGGGTTGTTGTGGGGCGAAGTGTCTAAAAAAAGGTAAAACTGTAAATGGAGATTGATGTAAGTCTGGCTGCCTGTCTGCTGAGTGTTGATGTAGAAGAGTAACTGCAGGGATGATGACATGCAGAGAGGACAGATTTTTGGATGTGCAGAGAACGAAACTGCTTAACGGCTGAGAGTGAGAGTTAAATGTTCCTATTATTTAGTGGTAATAGACTCAGTTCAGGCTTCTAGACTTAAAATAGATGCTTTTTTTTTTTTTTTTTTTTTTTTTTTTTTTTTTTTTTTAGTGTAAGCCACTGTTGTTAGGCTTAACCAAGATAAATGTTTTCCCATTTGGAGTGAGAGCTGAGGATGAAAGCTAACAGCAGTGTCCCTTACACAGATCAGCCTCTCACTGGTTTATACTTCTTAAATCTTTTTTTTTTGTTTGTTCATGTCCTCCTCAGTCCCTCAGAGTTTTGTTTTTACTGGCCTGTCTGCCAGTCACAGTTAGCAATTTAGCAACATCTCGGTTCTCTCTGACTCCCGTCCCGCCACTCAAAGCGTACAACAGCGCCATCAGGGTTTGTTTTTTTTCAAAAGGAAAACATGTTGACTGGAGCTGTTTGAATTGGGATCCCATTCATTTATTTACTTGGAGCCAAATTGAATCTTAGTCTGATGTTAAAAGGGACATTCAAACCCTTCAAACATAAATCACCTGACTTTTCAACATTTTTTGCATTTTCATATGACCAACCACTGGATGCATTATCTTAGCTGTGTACCTCAATCCCGAATAAAAAGGGGGTTTATTCAATTAAAAACCTATAGTTTGTACAAATGTTAGTATACCCATCTTTAGGGTTTAATATTGTTTCATAGGCCTAGCTGCTGCTGCTGCTACTGCTGCTACTGCTGCTACGCGCACTATGTGGCATGGACCCTGACTCATCTTCAAATGACAAGAATTAAAGCTCTGAAAAAAATTGACTTTATTTTGACATGATGTTTTCGTGAGGGTAGAGATGGGCTAATTAGACATTCAAAATGTGTCTGCGTGTGCTTGAGTGAATGTTGTCGGAAAGAAGAAAACACTTGTTTAATTTAACTACATTTTTTTCTTAAAGCACCTTTTTTGTATTTTTCTTCACACCACCCCCTGCTCCTGCCTGTTCCTCGAACTGGTCCACCCTTTAACTGACCAAGACAAACTTGAACAGGATCTAAACTTCAGAACCAGATGGTCGTAAAAGACATACGAGTACTGTATTTCTGTAAGTTAGAAGAGCACTTCAGTTTATACTGAGACTGTATCAAGCACCTGTCTTTTCCTGTCTTGTTTAACTTGTGTGTGATTGTTAGGGGAAGATCCCCTCCTTTTTTTCTTTTTTTTTTTCTCGCTTTGTTTTTATGACGAATGTGTTTGGGTAAGGTTGCTAAAGCTCTGTTGGCAACATCAACCAAGCGTTCCCTCAGAAAACAGTGTATTAAAATTAGATTCCCACAGTCAGAATTTGTCCTTGTGAACAAATTATTGTGTCCTTTTGCAAAAACAATTAAGATGGTTTACCATTTTCTCAATTCAATACTACAAGCTTATTCTTTATAGTATAAACTGTCTACTCAGCTTAATATTGCTCAGCCCTAATTGAGTGTACTGAATTTTGCCTTTTTGGACTGAAAATAGCCTGTTATGAGAGTGGAATGCCAATAAGTTTTTTTTACTTTTCTGTGTACATGGAGATTTAGCGGTAAGGAACCAGGCTAGTGTGAACATACAAAAAAAATTGCATGTAGTATGGATTTGAAATCCACTGAAGGCGTCGGGATACTTCATCAGAAGTGCTTCTCTGCGCTTTAAAACTCTTCCCCCACACTTGTCGGTCACATAATTGAATTAGTCAGTCTGTCAATTTCTATAACTGTCTGAAACTGACAATTCGCCGTCCACGCCCACGTAATGCAGCAATGCAGATATCTGGAGGTGACAAAAATGGCAGGAACTTCTCTCGCTTTTTTTTCATTCCCTACACAACTTTTTCTGTCACTTTTTCATGTTGACAAAGGAGTGCATCTCTATGAATGCCCTCGAGGAGAGACAGACAGTCTGAAAAGTGCAGTACTGTGATCCCCATATTTAAGCAATTACCACCGTAGCTCAGCAAGCAAACACTCACCTCACTTTAAAGGGTTGCCGTTCGAAACAGCTATGAACACTTTTGCCTTCTGACATGGTCGCCTGACACTTGATACAAACTATTTTCTTTTTTTCTAGTGTAACCCGGCTCTTAGACTAAGCAAGTTTTGAGTATTTGTAGTGTTCACACTTTAAATGTGATGAAATAAAGTATGCTCATAACAGTCAGTGTGCAAACTAAAAAGAAAAAACTTTTACCTTTTTTAGTACAAACTGCAGCTGCCCTTACAAAGTACGTTATGTTGTATGCAGTAAGCATTTAATGGTGACATGCTACTTCGTCATAACATTGCACTTTGAACTTTGACCCTCTTGCTCATATATCCACTACGCAGAGGATTGTGGGTCAGAAAAGTCAGATAATTATGTTGGCTTGCATACTGCTTAATGCGACTGGAAGCAGTTGGACATCCTGGTAGTTTTGACAGACTGCATTTGACATACTTTGTATTGAGACATACTGTGTGTTCCAATACGCAAACCTCCACCGTACTATTTAATACATCAGAAATAGATCTAGTATGTCCCAATACATAGTATGCCAAAAATAGCAGGATGTTCTACTATATCCGGACACATTTTGCAGTATGCAAGCCACCATGCTTTTCTGGCTACTATGACCCACAATCCTTTGTGCAGCAAGAGCAAGGGTATCAAAGTTCAAGATGCGATGTTACGAGGAATTAGTATGTCCCAATTGAATGCAAAAGGAACATACTTTTCAAGGGCAAGTGTAGTATTTACTCTTAAGTAAAAAGAAAAAGTTTGCAATTTGGAACGCATCTTGCACCTTTTCTTGCATACTAAATAGTATGGTAGTATGTCTATTGGATTGCACAGTTGATTTTTTGAGAGTGCAATGCAAAGGAAAATGTAACTGATGGTAGTGAAATAGCTTCAGGAACATCTCCAACATCAATTATGGGAAAAACATTTTGATATTAATTTGAATTGGCAGTGACTTTTCTAAAGTTTTAGTTTACTTGATCTCCAATTGAGCGAGTGTTTGAAATTTTTTTTTTTGAGAGTACAACACTTTTGGTATATTGAATGCTTGTATACTAAATGCATACAGTGTGTTTTTGCAGTTAGTATGGAGTTGGGAAACGGCTGGTGTTGAGGAATGGGAATGTTCGTTTTTAAGGCAGCAGAGGGCAGCAGTGATGTGTTCACGGTCACTGCTGCTCTCTTCTTGTCTTCATTTCCTGACTGTGGGACAAGCATCTTTTCACTGCAGATGTTGGCTGATATTCCCCTGTAATGTGAGTGATTTCCAGAGCTTTGACAACCCACCTTTAGCGTCTGAGCACGTCCGAGATCGGAGCTTAAAGTTTTTCTTCTGTATTTTAATTTGAAAGGCACTTAAGTTGTTGCTCAGTGCTCATTCTTTTTTTCTTCTTCCTGTCTGTGCTAGTGTTGGGGAGGTGATGATTTGACCTTAACATATAGAGTGCGAGAACAGATCTGTTAGTCATTTGCACTCTATATGCTGACGTCCGTCTTTGTAGAAAACCTCCTTTGGCGAAACTCAGACATATGAATGGTATGTGTGTTTGTTTTTGCTGTGAAGGGCCAATTTGTATACATATGAATATATCAATATACATATTTTTAAAGCATTTTTGTATGTTTCAAAGCTGCTTTTTAACGTGTGTGTATCATGGAAGACTTTGGTGTTGTATGTGTGCATTACAAGCCTACAGTTAAAGAGAGGCACAATGTTGTATACCATGTCGTTTTTTCCTGTTTTTTCTCCCATTCTCTCAGTAGGCAGTAACACTTAACATTGTTTTCTAGGTTTGTAAATGTTTTATCTTTTTCTTTTGTGCAAACAAAAAACAGTTTAATGTGTTAATGAACACAGTCTCATTTTAAGATACCTGGGGCAAAAAAAATAAAAAAAATACAAAGATGTAAACAAGCAACTGTGTACTCTAATGAGAATGAATCAACCTTTTAGCAGTAAGGAAGCTTCTCTGGTGCCTTACAAATAAAAGACGTGATTGAGAGTGCTCCTTTGTCTTTGGTTGGTCTGTGGGGGGAGAGTGAAGAAATCTGAAGGACAAAAAAGGCAACATTAAAGGACATCAAGATCACTTCATGTACTCATTGAAGCCAAGATTCATGAAATGTAGCTTTTTCTGAGTCTGATAAAAAAATAGTTTGGTTTGGTTTTAGTTACTCCTCTGCAGTTTGATGGAATAATTTGTGGTATGAGCTTTGGTTGACTCACATAAGTTGGCCGTCAGAGGGATGAATCTCATTACAGAAATATGCAGAGTCACAGTGCCATTAAAAAATAATACAAAGCATTGCTAAATTTCCCCCGAATTAGTTACCTCTCACTGGATGAGTCCAATCTAATCATGCCAGATTTAACGATGGTGTTAAAACTCTCTCGTAGCTCTCATCCACATCGTTCCAGTAACAAGAAAAAGCTCTAAACACTGACTGTACACTAACTGCTCAGCCGACATTACATTGTATGGTATTATAGTATACATTTCATTAGAGTTGTAAAATAATAGCAAAACGTTAGCTAATGCCCTTTGGAAATGAACGGTCCTCTATACGTTACCTTGACAACAAAGAAAGTTTATCCCTCTTTTATAGGTTATTCACTATCTAACAAGCCAGTTCAACTGCTATACTTCCCCAAATGTTCTGTCTTTGTTTGTTGTCTTTATAATCTTTACTATGTTTGTCAAGGAGGACACTGTTTTGCAAGACCAAATGTATCAATCGATCAATATCCATATAGTTGTGGGACGATATTTAGAGAATTATGACACTGACCGCCGAGAAAATCTATTGCGTAAACAAAATGTATTTAATTGGTTGGCTTTGTTTTTAATCAGCATCTGAAATACGCAGAAATTTGGTGTGGATAGACAAAGGGATAGACAAACCCCCCCCCAATAGTGAAGACTATACCTATAACGAGAGAAGATATTCACAGCACTCTGTCCAAGTAAGTGTTATAACTTTGAACTGATTGGCGTTATAAGAAAAAAAGAAACTCCTCTGACGTGGCCTAACGGCCCCATTCTTTTGGCTCTTAGGAATCCCACAGTCGTCAGCAGCAAGTCTAGACTTGAACCCTGTGTCAGTGTGCAATGCTCTGCTTTCAACAAGAACACAACAGAATAGCTCAATGACAAACAAAAATGTTCCCTTGCTGCATCACAAAGAAGACTCCTTTGTATTTCTTTTTCCCTGCTGTTAAAGTAAGCACTCGTAGACATCATGCTGGCTAATATTTATGGAGAAAACTACACAAAACAGACTGAAAGAAAGAATTGAATACATTATGTGCAGTTTCACAATAGGTTACACGTTATAAAAAGGAAAAGAAGATGTTCAGTTTGCATCAGACTTGGAGACATTGTGGTTTTACAAGCACTTGCATTTCAAGAAAACTTAAAAAAAAAAAAAAAAAAAAAAAAAAAAAAAAAAAAAAGGTTGGTTAATAGAATGATTATATGTCTCCATTTGTCTTTGTCCATCCTTTTCATTTAGGTGAAGTTTGTGTATATAAAAAAACAAAGAATGTTGCCAGCTCAAAAAGTTGCACTGTAACGTCACAGCAAAGTAGTGGTAATGCATTCTTAAAAAGCTACACTTTTTATTAGATACAGTAGTTATAAACATAATAAAAATAATAAAATAGAATAAAAATGTTAGCACTTTACAAAATCATGTATATTGTTAAAGCAGTCCATCATTTCACATGCATATCTTCTAAAGACACGAAAATACAGACATCTGCAGAGGACGACTAACAAATGACTAAAGTTGCAGGAACAGGCAGATATAATCGAGCTCCAGTGTAAAGTAAAATAAAAGTCTTATCCGACTGCAGTAAGCAACAAAGTAGGAAACATTCAGCCTCCAAGGTTGTGTCACTCTTTTCAAGGACAAAGATAAAAAAAAATTGCCGTGGTTTTTGAAATTTAAAAGATCTCTTTAGCAGTCTTTGCTTTTTTGGTTTAACTCGGCTTAAATTCTCCACCACAAATCTAAAACATTTGTCTCATAAAAGCAGCTCAAAAACATACATCATTGCACACTTTCGAACAGAACAACTCGGTTCACATGTACACAAAAACAATCACACATTATTTTGCAACACACACACACACACACACACACACACACTCAACTAAAAGACACAGACTGTGGAGCTTCTGTTCCAACAGGTTTGGGGAATCTGAGTTTTCATTGCTGTAAAATAGTTTTGAAGTCGTTTGCTGAGCGGAGCAGGTCTAGTCTGAATTTGTAGTTAGTGGTTAATGAATTGTGATGTTTTTCCGTACAAGTCACAGGTCCTTTGGTAGCTGAGCTGATGTTAAGAGAGTGTGTAGGCCCAAGTTAGCAAGAGCAGCTGCTGCTTTGAAGAGCTCATACAGGTCCAGAGTAGTTGTAGTGGTTTCTGTGCTGCGAGTCAGGAGGCTGCGGGCTCGGTTTGCGTTCCAGGTGTTCGATCTCTGCTGTGTCCGGGTGTGTGCAGAGCGGGGGGCGCTGCTTGAAGAAGTCGGACACGTATCGGACCTTTGAGAACAGAGGAAGAGTAAAATGTCAGAGTATTTAAAAGTTAAATTAATGTGCGTCTAGTTATGGTATACTGATCTACTGGACACGGGCAGTGTGTATGTAGCCATCAGTATCCCATAATCCATTGCATGCCAGTTGTTTTTGTTAAATGTGGTGTCCAGGCAATCTTTCTCAAATCATCAAGTCAGGAAATATCTTGTGATCACGTTAAATAACTTTTACCATTCAGCTGGTCATTCCTCACCCCACTGTTTGTTTCTGATAGTAGCCTGGACATGTTGTTACTGATAAGGTGATTGATGGACGTTACTGGATATATTTACCATAAACGTCTATGCTGCAAGTTGTCCATCATTTCTTAAATTCATGGAACTTGCCAATAGCAGTTTCCCACTGGTATTTACCAGTTTCTGTTGGCTGTTTGGGGAAACTTACCGCTGGTAGATTTTGGACTTAAGTTGACAAAAGCGTTGATACACTTTTTTTGAGTTTACTGATCATATGCGCCTATAATCATAAACATAGGGGCTTTTATAAACACCCGTAATCCTAACCACTTTGAACACTAAAATCTGTCTCTTACTTTACAAATGACATAGAAACACATTGTCGAACTCACAGTGAGTATAGCGATGAGTGCTCCCTGCAGCAGTCCCACCAGTACGTCACTCCAGTGATGTTTGTAGTCAGACACGCGCGTGTATCCTACGTAAAACGAAAATGCCACCAGGAAGAACTGGATGGTCGGTCGAACCAGTCGTGTCCACTTCCCCTGCATTCGGGCCTGGACGTAGAGCTTTAAACACAAAAAAACATCCTTGTTTTTAATCAACATATATGTATTTGATTCTTTTTTTTTTTTTTTTTTTATAAATTCTGTTTTTTGGATCATATATCTCAAATGTATTTTATTGAACCTCTACTCTTTTTTGTGAACAACCATGACTTTTGCTATGACTTTTTTTATAAAATATTATATTTTAAAAATGTTATGACGTACCATTCTATGAATTCTTTAAGTCTATTTTGTGTTGTTTTTTTACAACATGGAAGAACATTTTCTTAAAATACTATTCAAAAGTTATGTCATGAATTTTTTGGACATACTATAATATTACTTTTTTTCTCACCATAATATACTATTGGCTATTTCTGAAATACTATACTATGACTTTTTAAAAGGTTTTTCAAAATACTATAATACTTTTTAAGACTTTTTTATAATTTTTTTCCACATACTATGATTTTTATGACATTTTTTCCACATACTATACTATGATTTTATCGACATGCTATACTATGACATTTTTTGACATACTATACTATGACTTTAAGGTTTTTTCCACAAACTATACTATGACTTTTTTTATGATTTTTTTCCACATACTATACTATGGCTTTTTTCATGATTTTTTTCCACATACTATACTATGACTTTTTTCAACATACTATACTATGTTTTTTATTGACATGCTATACAATAACTTTTTTCCACATACTATGACTTTTTTATGATTTTTTCCACATACTATACTATGACTTTTTTCGACATACTATACTATGACTTTTTTCGACGTACTATACTATGACGTTTTTTATCACTTTTTTCGACATGCTATACTATGACTTTTTAATGATTTTTTTCGACATGCTATACTATGACGTTTTTTATCACTTTTTTCGACATACTATACTATGACGTTTTTTATCACTTTTTTCGACATACTATACTATGACGTTTTTCGACATGCTATACTATGACATTTTTCGACATGCTATACTATGACGTTTTTAATCACTTTTTTGATACTATACTATGACATTTTTTATCACTTTTTCATCATAATTTTATGACATGCTATACTATGATGTTTTTTATCACTTTTTTGCTATGCTATGATGTTTTTTATCACTTTTTTCGATATACTATACTATGACGTTTTTATCACTTTTTTCGACATAATATCCTATGACTTTTTCCGACATGCTATACTATGATGTTTTTAATCACTTTTTTGATATACTATATTATCACTTTTTTCGACATGCTATACTATGACGTTTTTTATCACTTTTTTCGACATACTATACTATGACATTTTTTATCACTTTTTTCGACATAATATCCTATGACTTTTTCCGACATGCTATACTATGACTTTTTTCGACATGCTATACTATGATGTTTTTAATCACTTTTTTGATATACTATACTATCACTTTTTTCGACATGCTATACTATCACTTTTTAATCATTTTTTGATATACTATACTACCACTTTTTTCGACATGCTATACTATGATGTTTTTTATCACTTTTTTCGACATGCTATACTATGACATTCTTCGACATGCTATACTATGATGTTTTTAATCACTTTTTTGATATACTATACTATGACTTTTTTCGACATGCTATACTATGACGTTTTTTATCACTTTTTTCGACATGCTATACTATGACTTTTTTCAACGTACTACTATGCCGTTTTCAATCACTTTTTTCGACATACTATGACTTATTTCAACATACTATGATGTGTTTTATCACTTTTTTCGATATACTATACTATGACGTTTTCAATCACTTTTTTCGACATACTATACTATGACGTTTTTAATCATTTTTTTCGACATGCTATACTATGACATTCTTCGACATGCTATACTATGACGTTTTTAATCACTTTTTTGATATACTATAACTTGTCGACGTGCTATACTATGACTTTTTTTTGACAAACATTACTTTGACTTTTTTATGAGTTTTGCGACATACTTTACCATGAATGTTTTTGACATACTATGACTTTTTTCAACATATTATACTATGACTTTTTCGACACACTATACCATGAATGTTTTTGACATACTATGAATTTTTTCAACATGTTATACTTTGACTTTTTCGAAATACTATACTTTGACTTTTTTTTGGATGTACTATAATAATTCTTCATTTGATACATTATACTATGATTTTTTTTCTCACATGCAATGCTAAGACTTTTTATCCTACAGGTTGTATTCGAAAGAGCTACAACTGAAGCAACAGCATAGAGTGCTCGGATCTGCTCGTCTCCATGACATGACTCAGGATGGATTCAACCACACATTTCTCTGTTCTTGGCTGAGATGGACAGCATAGTGCTGCAAAATGTATTGTTTCAAATAAAAGCATTAACTGAATGTATTCTGTCATTTTACAGTATAAATGTTTGTATTATTATTTGATAATGAATAAAAATAAATTCCCAAAAGGTTTAATGTATGTTTAAAGCATGCAGGAAAAAGGAAAAGAAAGAATATGTGAATCCAATATTCTGTTCAATTTTTTTGACATACTATGATGTTTTTAATCACTTATTTGATATACTATACTATGACTTTTTTCGTCATACTATACTGTGACGTTTTTTATCACTTTTTTCGACATGCTATACTATGACGTTTTTAATCAATCACTTTTTTGATATACTATTCACTTTTTTTTTCGACATGCTATACTATGACGTTTTTTATCACTTTTTTCGACATGCTATACTATGACTTTTTTCAACATACTACTATGCCGTTTTCAATCACTTTTTTCGACATGCTATACTATGATGTGTTTTATCACTTTTTTCGATATACTATACTATGACGTTTTTTATCACATTTTTCGACATACTATACTATGACGTTTTTTATCACATTCTTCGACATGCTATACTATGACGTTTTTTATACTATCACATTTTTCTACATACTATACTATGACGTTTTTTATCACTTTTTTCGACATGCTATACTATGACGTTTTTCGACATGCTATACAACATACTAATATGCCATTTTCAATCACTTTTTTCGACATACTATACTATGACGTTTTTCGACATGCTATACTATGACGTTTTCAATGACTTTTTTCGACATACTATACTATGATGTGTTTTATCACTTTTTTAAAAACATGCTATATTATGACGTTTTTTATCACTTTTTTCGACATGCTATACTATGACTTTTTTCAACATACTACTATGCCGTTTTCAATCACTTTTTTCGACATACTATGACTTATTTCGACATACTATGATGTGTTTTATCACTTTTTTCGATATACTATACTATGACGTTTTTTATCACTTTTTTCGACATACTATACTATGACGTTTTTTATCACTTTTTTCGACATGCTATACTATGACGTTTTAATCATTTTTTTCGACATGCTATACTATGATGTTTTTAATCACTT
Organism: Anoplopoma fimbria; assembly: GCF_027596085.1. Classification (NCBI taxonomy): domain Eukaryota; kingdom Metazoa; phylum Chordata; class Actinopteri; order Perciformes; family Anoplopomatidae; genus Anoplopoma; species Anoplopoma fimbria. Next base: position 8,679,289 of record NC_072463.1, on the reverse strand, counting down.
TTTTGATATACTATACTATCACTTTTTTCGACATGCTATACTATGACGTTTTTTATCACTTTTTTCGACATACTATACTATGACGTTTTCCGACATGCTATACTATGACTTTTTAATTATTTTTTTCGACATGCTATACTATGACGTTTTTTATCACTTTTTTCGACATGCTATACTATGACGTTTTTTATCATTTTTTTTCGACATGCTATACTTTTTATCACATTTTTCGACATGCTATACTATGACGTTTTCAATGACTTTTTCCGACAAACTATACTATGACGTTTTTTATCACTTTTTTCGACATACTATACTATGACGTTTTTCGACATGCTATACTATGACGTTTTCAATGACTTTTTTCGACATGCTATACTATGACTTTTTAATAATTTTTTTCGACATGCTATACTATGACGTTTTTCGACATGCTATACTATGACGTTTTCAATCACATTTTTCGACATACTATACTATGACGTTTTTTATCACATTCTTCGACATGCTATACTATGACGTTTTTTATCACTTTTTTCGACATACTATAATATGATGTTTTTAATCACTTTTTTCGACATGCTATACTATGATGTGTTTTATCACTTTTTTAAAAACATGCTATATTATGACGTTTTTTATCACTTTTTTCGATGCTATACTATACTATCACTTTTTTCAACATACTATGACTATTTTTCGACATACTATACTATGACTTTTTATCACTTTTTTCGACATACTATACTATGACGTTTTTTCACTTTTTTTCGATATACTATACTATGACGTTTTCAATCACTTTTTTCGACATGCTATACTATGACGTTTTAATCATTTTTTTCGACATGCTATACTATGATGTTTTTAATCACTTTTTTGATATACTATACTATCACTTTTTTCGACTATACTATTTTTTTTTACTATGCTATACTATGACTATGACGTTTTTCGACATGCTATACTATGACGTTTTCAATCACTTTTTTCGACATACTATACTATGACTTTTTACATTTTTTCGACATACTATACTATGACTTTTTAATCACTTTTTTCGATATTCTATACTATCACTTTTTTAAAACATGCTATATTATGACATTTTTTTATCACTTTTTTCGACATACTATACTATGACTTTTTACTATACACACTTTTTTCGACATGCTATACTATGACGTTTTTTATCACTTTTTTCGACATACTATACTATGACGTTTTTTATCACTTTTTTCGACATGCTATACTATGACGTTTTTTATCACTTTTTTCGACATGCTATACTATGACATTCTTCGACATGCTATACTATGACATTCTTCGACATGCTATACTATGACGTTTTTAATCACTTTTTTGATATACTATACGACTTTTTTCGACGTGCTATACTATGACTTTTTTATGATTTTTTCCACATACTATGACTTTCATCGACATGCTATAATATGACTTTTTTATCATTTTTCGACATACTATACTGTGACTTTTTTTATGATTTTTTTCCACATACTATACTGACTTTTTTTGACAAACTATACTATGACTTTTTTCGACATACTATACTATGACTTTTATGCTTTTTTCCACATACTATACTATGATTTTTATCGACATGCTATACAATAACTTTTTTCCACATACTATGACTTTTTTATGATTTTTTCCACATACTATACTATGACTTTTGTGTTTTATCACTTTTTTCGATATGCTATACTATGACGTTTTTTAATCACTTTCTTCGACATACTATACTATGACTTTTTTATCACTTTTTTCAACATGCTATACTATGACTTTCTTTATGATTTTTATTGACATGCTATACTATGACCTTTTTCGACATGCTATACAATGACTTTTTTCGACATGCTATACTATGACTTTCTTTATGATTTTTATTGACATGCTATACTATACTATGACTTTTTTATGATTTTTATTGACATACTATACTATGACTTTTTTATGATTTTTTCCACATACTATACTATGACTATACTATGACTTTTTTTCCACATACTATACTATGACTTTTTTATGATTTTTTCCACATACTATGACTTTTTTTTTTCGACATGCTATACTATGACTTTTTTCATTTTTCGACATACTATACTATGACTTTTTATCCACATGCTATACTATGACTTTTTTCGACATGCTATACTATGACTTTCTTTATGATTTTTATTGACATACTATGATTTTTTCCACATACTATACTATGACTTTTATCGATATGCTATACTATGACTTTTTTTTATCATTTTTCGACATACTATACTGTGATTTTTTTCCACATACTATACTGACTTTTTTCAACATGCTATACTATGACTTTCTTTATGATTTTTATTGACATGCTATACTATGACCTTTTTCGACATGCTATACAATGACTTTTTTCGACATGCTATACTATGACTTTCTTTATGATTTTTATTGACATACTATGACTTTCTTTATGATTTTTATTGACATACTATGACTTTTTTCCACATACTATACTATGACTTTTTTCCACATACTATACTATGACTTTTTTATGATTTTTTCCACATACTATGACTTTTTTCGACATGCTATACTATGACTTTTTTCGACATACTATACTATGACTTTTTTCGACATACTATACTATGATTTTTATCGACATGCTATACTATGACTTTTTTCGACATGCTATACTATGACTTTTTTTATGATTTTTATTGACATACTATGACTTTTATCGACATGCTATACTATGACTTTTTTCGACATGCTATACTATGACTTTTTTCGACATACTATGATTTTTATCGACATGCTATACTATGACTTTTTTCCACATACTATACTATGACTTTTTTCCACATACTATACTATGACTTTTTTATGATTTTTTCCACATACTATGATTTTTGTCGACATGCTATACTATAATTTTTTTCGACATACTATACTATGACTTTTTTATGAATTTTTTTCCACATACTATACTATGACTTTTTCATGAATTTCTTTCGACATACTATACTATGACTTTTTTTCGACATACTATACTATGACTTTTTTATGAATTTCTTATACTATGATTTTATCGACACATACTATACTATGATTTTATCGACATGCTATATTATGACTTTTTTATCATTTTTCGACATACTATACTGTGACTTTTTTCATGATTTTTTTCCACATACTATACTGACTTTTATCGACATACTATACTATGACTTTTTTTCGACATACTATACTATGACTTGTTTTGTACTTTTTTCTACATACTATACTATGACTTAACGACATGCTTTTTTCGTTGGATTATTCAACATACTATACCATAGCTTTTTTCTGACATACTATGACTTTTATATAGATTTTTGACGGACTGACATCAATGATTTCTTTTTTGACAAACTATAGTCATACACTTTTTAAAGACCCTTTTGTGACGTACTACGACTTTTCTTTATAACAGTTTATAGTCTGACATTTTTATGGTGTACCATACTATGATTCTTTTCTTTTTTATGACATGAAACGCAACTTTTTCTTGATTTATTTCAACAAAATATACTTTATCATTTATGTGACATAATATAGAATGGTATTTTTATAATATTTGTTGTGACATTCTCTATTTTTAAATAATTATTTATGTTTTTATGATGTAAGACATACTGTACTATGACATTTGAATAATTATTGATGACAGTGTACTATGACATTTTTGTGACAAACTGTACTATAATGTGACTTTTTCTATGACATATTATAACATTTGTTTATCACATACTATACTTAAATACATTTTTGTGACTAACTTTTTCATGACATGCTTTACTGTAGTATGAATTGTTTGAGACATACTATAGGATTTCTAGGATATTTTTATATATTTTTTAAATGACATAGTATACTACAATATTTGTCATGACATTTTCTTGACATGATATACTATATTAAATGCATACTAAACAATACAATTTTTGTTACATACTAAAGTACATGTTTTCATGACATACTGTACTATGGCCTTTGTATCACATTTTAATTGTATATCATACTATGATTTATTTTATACCCTGACTTTTGTAATAAGATTTTGTTGCTTGTCTGGTGTTACTGATATTAAACTTAACTTCAAGATTCCTGCATAAACCCTGAAAATATGGCATTTCTGTGGGAAAATGAGAATATACAGTCTTTTCTTAATGGAAAATACTTGACTGATATTCTTTTGACCAACCCAGTAGTCCACTCGCGCCACAGAAAGGTCAGAGCTCTGCCACAGAACAGTGCTGTAAATAAAACTCATCGACATGCTATACTATGACTTTTTTCCACATACTATACTATGACTTTTTTATGATTTTTTCCACATACTATGATTTTTGTCGACATGCTATACTATAATTTTTTTCGACATACTATACTATGACTTTTTTATGAATTTTTTTCCACATAATATACTATGATTTTTATCGACATGCTATACTTTTGTAATAAGATTTTGTTGCTTGTCTGGTGTTACTGATATTAAACTTAACTTCAAGATTCCTGCATAAACCCTGAAAATATGTCATTTCTGTGGGAAAATTATGAGAATATACAGTCTTTTCTTAATGGAAAATACTTGACTGATATTCTTTTGACCAACCCAGTAGTCCACTCGCGCCACAGAAAGGTCAGAGCTCTGCCACAGAACAGTGCTGTAAATAAAACTCACTCCTCAATACTCACAGTAATTCAATTATTGAATCCATCATCTTCCGACTATTGTACAGTGTGTAATCATGAAACAATGATGTTTCTATAGCGTCTGTGTTGACCACCGCCGCCTGTTTTGAGTCACTTGTGGGTGTCTTTGGTAAACAGACATTTCCCAACTACAGAAAGTCTGAAGCAAACAATGGTGATGACACACTCACCGACAAAAAGAGCATGCAGTACATCCCGAAGGACGAGTGGCCGGAGTAGAACGACAACCTGAGGAGCAAAACAGCAATTAAACACAATTCATGAACAACAGGACATTTTCATGGGATTTCACTTGTGAATTAACATTACCATTAAAATTTTGTTGATAGTGGTTCGAATTAAGCCATACTGACAAAACTGAACATGTGTAATGCTGAACAATGATATTGTTATTAAATGGTTGAGTATGCTTGTAAAACGGGATCATTTGCTTGTTTTCTACATCACAGTAGACGTCACTTTTATTTATGACAAATACCTCAATCTTATTTCTGGTTAAAAACATTCAATTTAATGATTTAAAGTAGTTATCAGCTCTTATATGAGCTACCAGCAACTTGAATCCCAAAATATGTCTGTCTTTATAAATCTTTGTTCTGAAGTGACGTTTGATACAGTGAAGGCAGTGAGATTCACCTGGATTCAGTAACATTGCGATGGTGGCCGGTACAGTTGATCTGCAGCAAGTATCCGTTACAGCTGACCGGGGCGCACACAGCCAAGAAGTTTGGACGAGGACGACCTATAGTGAACTTAGCCAGGTCTGTCAGTGATTGGCTGACGGCTGCTCCGAACAGGAAGGTGCCAACCACCTTGTAAAGAGCTGACAAGTACTGGTTGAACTGGGAGTTGGAGTGCAGACGCTTTGTGTGGACAAGGTAGGCTTCTCCCGTGGTAATCTGGGGAGCGGATGGAAGACTTAATGAAGGATTTTCCGGTAATTTGTGAAATAAAATCTTTTGTAAAACGTATCTTTTGTTCGGTTTTATTTGTATTACTGTGTAGCAACATTTCTCAGAAGAAAAAAATTTTTAGGTACTAACAATGACAATGGAGCAGGTGATGGTGAAGGCAGCCATTGCTCCATGGGAGATGGTGTCTTTCCTGTAGGGATAGCTAATGCTCTTATCATCGCAGTAGATTCCTCTTTGGTACGGACTAAACATCAGTGTCAGGATGGCTGAGGGCAGAGCCGCTAGAAGAAGAGATAGAAAAAAAAAAAAGTCAGATGAAAGTTGTTATATAGTATGTAATAAAAATGTTATAATAATAATATGGCATAAAATACAATAGTATATTTCTTAAAATTCATAATGTAGTATGTTGGGAAAGTCAAAAAAAACATCTTAGTATATTATGTCCAGAAATAAGTCAAACTATACAATATCCAAAAAGTCATAAAATGTCATAGTATAGTATGTTGATTTTTTTTTTTTAAAAAGTCATAGTATAGTATGTCGAAAAAAGTCACAGTATAGTATGTTGAAAAAAATCTTAAAGTCATAGTATAGCATGTCGATAAAAGTCATAGTATAGTATGTGGAAAAAAAGTCATAAAAAAAAGTCATAGTATAGTATGTGGAAAAAAAGTCATAAAAAAAAGTCATAGTATAGCATGTCGATGAAAGTCATAGTATGTCGATAAAAGTCACAGTGTAGTATGTCGAAAAAATTCATAAAAAAGTCATAGTATAGTATGTCTAAGAAAGTCATAAAAAGTCATAGTATAGTATGTCGATAAAAATCATAAAAAAGTCATAGAATAGCATGTGGAAAAAAATCATAAAAGAATTATGTATAGTATGTCGAATAAAATCATAAAAGGCTATGGTATAGTATGTCGAAAAAAGTCAGAGTATAGTATGTTGAAAAAAATCTTTAAAAAGTCATAGTATAGTATGTCGATAAAAATCATAAAAAAGTCATAGAATAGTAGGTAAATTTTTTTTTGAAAATGTCATAGTATAGTTTGTCGAAAAAAGTCATAAAAAAGTCATAGTATAGCATGTCGATAAAAGTCATAGTATAGTATGTGGAAAAAAAATCTTTAAAGAATCATAGTATAGTACGTCGAAAAAAATCATAGGATAGTATGTCGAAAAAAGTCAGAATAGTATGTCGAAAAAAATAATTAAAAAGTCATAGTATAGTATGTCGAAAAAAGTCATAAAAAAAGTCAGAATAGTACGTCGATTTTTTTTTGAAAACGTCATAGTATAGTTTGTCGAAAAAAGTCACAGTATAGTATGTTGAAAAAAATCTTAAAAAGGTCATAGTATAGTATGTTGAAAAAAGTCATAGTATAGTATGTCGAAAAAAGTCATAAAAAAAGTCATAGTATAGCATGTCGGTAAAAGTCACAGTATATTATGTCGATAAAAGTCATAGTATAGTATGTGGAAAAGAATCATAAAAAAAATCAAAGTATAGTACGTCGAAAAAAATCATAGTATAGTTCGTCGAAAAGAAATCATAGTATAGTATGTCGAAAAAAATCATAGAATAGTATGTCGGGAAAAATAATTAAAAAGTCATCGAATAGTATGTTGAAAAAAGTCATGAAAAAAGTCATAGAATAGTACTTCGAATTTTTTTTTGAAAAAGTCATAGTGTAGTTTGTCGAAAAAAGTCACAGTATAGTATGTTGAAACAAGTCATAAAAAAGTCATAGTATAGCATGTCGATAAAAGTCACAGTATAGTATGTCGATAAAAGTCATAGTATAGCATGTCGATAAAAATCATAGTATAGTATTTGGAAAAGAAACATAAAAAAAGTCATAGTATAGTATGTTGAAAAAAATCTTTAAAAAGTCATAGTATAGTATGTCAAAAAAAGTCGTAGAATAGTATGTGGGAAAAAATCATAAAAAAGTCATAGTATAGTATGTCGAAAAAAGTCACAGTATAGTATGTCGATTTTTTTTTTTTAAAAGTTATAGTATAGCATGTCGATAAAAGTCATTGAATAGTATGTGGGAAAAAGAAAAATCATAAAAAAAAAAAAAATCATAGTATAGCATGTCGATAAAAATCATAGTATATTATGTCGAAAAAAGTCATAGAATAGTATGTCGAAAAAATTAATTAAAAAGTCATAGTATAGTATGTCGATAAAAGTCATAAAAAAAAGTCATAGTATAGCATGTCGGTAAAAGTCACAGTATATTATGTCGATAAAAGTCATAAAAAAAGTCATAGTATAGCATGTCGATAAAAATCATAGTATAGTATGTGGAAAAGAATCATAAACAAAATCAAAGTATAGTACGTCGAAAAAAATCATAGTATAGTTCGTCGAAAAGAAATCATAGTATAGTATGTCGAAAAAAATCATAGAATAGTATGTCGAAAAAAATAATTAAAAAGTCATAGTATAGTATGTCGAAAAAAGTCATAAAAAAGTCATAGAATAGTACTTCGAATTTTTTTTGGAAAAAGTCATAGTGTAGTTTGTCGAAAAAAGTCACAGTATAGTATGTTGAAAAAAATCTTAAAAAAGTCATCGAATAGTATGTTGAAAAAAGTCATGAAAAAAGTCATAGTATAGTATGTCGAAAAAAGTCATAAAAAAAGTCATAGTATAGCATGTCGGTAAAAGTCACAGTATATTACGTCGAAAGAAATCATAGTATAGTTCGTCGGAAAAAAAATAATAGTATAGTATGTCGAAAAATGTAATAAAAAACTCATGGTATAGTATGTCGGAAAAAATCATAGAATAGTATGTCGAAAAAAATAATTAAAAAGTCATAGTATAGTATGTCGAAAAAAAGTCATAAAAAAGTCATAGAATAGTACTTCGAAATTTATTTTGAAAAAGTCATAGTTTAGTTTGTCGAAAAAAGTCACAGTATAGTATGTTGAAAAAAGTCATAAAAAAAAGTCATAGTATAGCATGTCGATAAAAGTCACAGTATAGTATGTCGATAAAAGTCATAGTATAGCATGTCGATAAAAATCATAGTATAGTATGTGGAAAAGAAACATAAAAAAAATCATTGTATAGTATGTCGAAAAAAGTCATAGTATAGTATGTCGAAAAAAAATAATTAAAAAGTCATAGTATAGTATGTCAAAAAAAGTCGTAGAATAGTATGTGGGAAAAAATCATAAAAAAGTCATAGTATAGTATGTCGAAAAAAGTCACAGTATAGTATGTCGATTTTTTTTTTTAAAAAGTTATAGTATAGCATGTCGATAAAAGTCATTGAATAGTATGTGGGGAAAAAGAAAAATCATAAAAAAAAAAAAAAATCATAGTATAGCATGTCGATAAAAATCATAGTATATTATGTCGAAAAAAGTCATAGAATAGTATGTCGAAAAAATTAATTAAAAAGTCATAGTATAGTATGTCGATAAAAGTCATAAAAAAAAGTCATAGTATAGCATGTCGGTAAAAGTCACAGTATATTATGTCGATAAAAGTCATAAAAAAGTCATAGTATAGCATGTCGATAAAAATCATAGTATAGTATGTGGAAAAGAATCATAAACAAAATCAAAGTATAGTACGTCGAAAAAATCATAGTATAGTTCGTTGAAAAGAAATCATAGTATAGTATGTCGAAAAAAATCATAGAATAGTATGTCGAAAAAAATAATTAAAAAGTCATAGTATAGTATGTCGAAAAAAGTCATAAAAAAGTCATAGAATAGTACTTCGAATTTTTTTTGGAAAAAGTCATAGTGTAGTTTGTCGAAAAAAGTCACAGTATAGTATGTTGAAAAAAATCTTAAAAAAGTCATCGAATAGTATGTTGAAAAAAGTCATGAAAAAAGTCATAGTATAGTATGTCGAAAAAGTCATAAAAAAAGTCATAGTATAGCATGTCGGTAAAAGTCACAGTATATTACGTCGAAAGAAATCATAGTATAGTTCGTCGAAAAAAAAAAATAATAGTATAGTATGTCGAAAAATGTAATAAAAAACTCATGGTATAGTATGTCGGAAAAAATCATAGAATAGTATGTCGAAAAAAATAATTAAAAAGTCATAGTATAGTATGTCGAAAAAAAGTCATAAAAAAGTCATAGAATAGTACTTCGAAATTTATTTTGAAAAAGTCATAGTGTAGTTTGTCGAAAAAAGTCACAGTATAGTATGTTGAAAAAAGTCATAAAAAAAGTCATAGTATAGCATGTCGATAAAAGTCACAGTATAGTATGTCGATAAAAGTCATAGTATAGCATGTCGATAAAAATCATAGTATAGTATGTGGAAAAGAAACATAAAAAAAGTCATAGTATAGTATGTCGAAAAAAATTATAGAATAGTATGTCGAAAAAAATAATTAAAAAGTCATAGTATAGTATGTCAAAAAAAGTCGTAGAATAGTATGTGGGAAAAAATCATAAAAAAGTCATAGTATAGTATGTCGAAAAAAGTCACAGTATAGTATGTCGATTTTTTTTTTTTAAAAGTTATAGTATAGCATGTCGATAAAAGTCATTGAATAGTATGTGGGAAAAAAAAATCCTAAAAAAAAAATCATAGTATAGCATGTCGATAAAAATCATAGTATATTATGTCGAAAAAAGTCATAGAATAGTATGTCGAAAAAATTAATTAAAAAGTCATAGTATAGTATGTCGATAAAAGTCATAAAAAAAGTCATAGTATAGCATGTCGGTAAAAGTCACAGTATATTATGTCGATAAAAGTCATAAAAAAAGTCATAGTATAGCATGTCGATAAAAATCATAGTATAGTATGTGGAAAAGAATCATAAACAAAATCAAAGTATAGTACGTCGAAAAAAATCATAGTATAGTTCGTTGAAAAGAAATCATAGTATAGTATGTCGAAAAAATCATAGAATAGTATGTCGAAAAAAATAATTAAAAAGTCATAGTATAGTATGTCGAAAAAAGTCATAAAAAAGTCATAGAATAGTACTTCGAATTTTTTTTGGAAAAAGTCATAGTGTAGTTTGTCGAAAAAAGTCACAGTATAGTATGTTGAAAAAAATCTTTAAAAAGTCATCGTATAGTATGTTGAAAAAAGTCATGAAAAAAGTCATAGTATAGTATGTCGAAAAAAGTCATAAAAAAAGTCATAGTATAGCATGTCGGTAAAAGTCACAGTATATTACGTCGAAAGAAATCATAGTATAGTTCGTCGGAAAAAAAATAATAGTATAGTATGTCGAAAAATGTCATAAAAAACTCATGGTATAGTATGTCGGAAAAAATCATAGAATAGTATGTCGAAAAAAATAATTAAAAAGTCATAGTATAGTATGTCGAAAAAAAGTCATAAAAAAGTCATAGAATAGTACTTCGAAATTTATTTTGAAAAAGTCATAGTTTAGTTTGTCGAAAAAAGTCACAGTATAGTATGTTGAAAAAAGTCATAAAAAAGTCATAGTATAGCATGTCGATAAAAGTCACAGTATAGTATGTCGATAAAAGTCATAGTATAGCATGTCGATAAAAATCATAGTATAGTATGTGGAAAAGAAACATAAAAAAAGTCATAGTATAGTATGTCGAAAAAAATTATAGAATAGTATGTCGAAAAAAATAATTAAAAAGTCTTAGTATAGTATGTCGAAAAAAGTCATAAAAAAGTCATAGAATAGTACTTCGAAATTTATTTTGAAAAAGTCATAGTGTAGTTTGTCGAAAAAAGTCACAGTATAGTATGTTGAAAAAAGTCATAAAAAAAGTCATAGTATAGCATGTCGATAAAAGTCACAGTATAGTATGTGGAAAAAAATCATAAAAAAGTCATAGTATAGCATGTCGATAAAAATCATAGTATAGTATTTGGAAAAGAAACATAAAAAAAGTCATAGTATAGTATGTCGAAAAAAGTCATAGTATAGTATGTGGGAAAAAATCATAAAAAAGTCATAGTATAGTATGTCGAAAAAAAGTCACAGTATAGTATGTCGATTTTTTTTATTTTAAAGTTATAGTATAGCATGTCGATAAAAGTCATTGAATAGTATGTGGGGAAAAAAAAATCATAAAAAAAAAATCATAGTATAGCATGTCGATAAAAATCATAGTATATTATGTCGAAAAAAGTCATAGAATAGTATGTCGAAAAAATTAATTAAAAAGTCATAGTATAGCATGTCGGTAAAAGTCACAGTATATTATGTCGATAAAAGTCATAGTATAGCATGTCGATAAAAATCATAGTATAGTATGTGGAAAAGAATCATAAAAAAAATCAAAGTATAGTGCGTCGAAAAAAATCATAGTATAGTTCGTCGAAAAGAAATCATAGTATAGTATGTCGAAAAAAATCATAGAATAGAATGTTGAAAAAAATAATTAAAAAGTCATAGTATAGTATGTCGAAAAAGTCATAAAAAAGTCATAGAATAGTACTTCGAATTTTTTTTGGAAAAAGTCATAGTGTAGTTTGTCGAAAAAAGTCACAGTATAGTATGTTGAAAAAAATCTTTAAAAAGTCATCGTATAGTATGTTGAAAAAAGTCATGAAAAAAGTCATAGTATAGTATGTCGAAAAAAGTCATAAAAAAAGTCATAATATAGCATGTCGGTAAAAGTCACAGTATATTACGTCGAAAGAAATCATAGTATAGTTCGTCGAAAAAAAATCATAGTATAGTATGTCGAAAGATGTCATAAAAAACTCATGGTATAGTATGTCGGAAAAAATCATAGAATAGTATGTTGAAAAAAAGTCATAAAAAAAGTCATAGAATAGTACTTCGAAATTTATTTTGAAAAAGTCATAGTTTAGTTTGTCGAAAAAAGTCACAGTATAGTATGTTGAAAAAAGTCATAAAAAAAGTCATAGTATAGCATGTCGATAAAAGTCACAGTATAGTATGTCGATAAAAGTCATAGTATAGTATGTGGAAAAGAAACATTAAAAAAAGTCATAGAATAGTATGTCGAAAAAAATTATAGAATAGTATGTCGAAAAAAATAATTAAAAAGTCTTAGTATAGTATGTCGAAAAAAGTCATAAAAAAGTCATAGAATAGTACTTCGAAATTTATTTTGAAAAAGTCAGTGTAGTTTGTCGAAAAAAGTCACAGTATAGTATGTTGAAAAAAGTCATAAAAAAAGTCATAGTATAGCATGTCGATAAAAGTCACAGTATAGTATGTCGATAAAAGTCATAGTATAGTATGTGGAAAAGAAATCTTAAAAAAGCCATAGTATAGCATGTCGATAAAAATCATTGTATAGTATGTCGATAAAAGTCATAGTATAGTATGTCGAAAGAAATCTTAAAAAAGCCATAGTATAGCATGTCGATAAAAATCATTGTATAGTATGTCGAAAAAAGTCATAGTATAGTATGTCGAAAAAAGTCATTGAATAGTATGTGGGAAAAAGAAAAATCATAAAAAATAAATCATAGCATAGTATGTCGAAAAAAGCCATAAAAAAGTCATAGTATAGTATGTCGAAAAAAGTCATAAAAAAGTCATAGAATAGTATGTCGAAGAAAGTCATTGAATATTATGTGGGAAAAAGAAAAATCATAAAAAAAAATCATGTCGAATTGTTTTTTTAAAAAGTCATAGTATAGTTTGTCGAAAAAAGTCACAGTATAGTATGTTGAAAAAAATCATAAAACAGTCATAGCATAGTATGTCGAAATTTATTTTGAAAAAGTCATAGTATAGTTTGTCGAAAAAAGTCACAGTATAGTATGTTGAAAAAAATCTTTAAAAACTCATAGTATAGTATGTCGAAAAAAGTCATAGTGTAGCATGTCGATAAAAGTCACAGTATATTATGTCGATAAAAGTCATAGTATAGCATGTCGAAAAAAGTCATAGTATGTCGAAAAAAGTCATTGAATATTATGTGGGAAAAAGAAAAATCATGAAAAAAAAATCATAGTATAGTATGTCGAAAAAAACCTTAAAAAAGTCATAGTATAGTATGTCGAAGAAAGTCATTGAATAGTATGTGGGAAAAAGAAAAATCATAAAACAAAATCATAGTATGTCGAAAAAAATCATAGTATAGCATGTCGATAAAAATCATAGTATATTATGTCGAAAAAAGTCATACAATAGTATGTCGAAAAAATTAATTAAAAAGTCATAGTATAGCATGTCGATAAAAGTCATAAAAAAGTCACAGTATAGTATGGCAAATTTTTTGGGGAAAAAGTCATGGTATAGTTTGTCGAAAAAAGTCACAGTATAGTATGTTGAAAGAAATCTTAAAAAACTCAGTATAGTATGTCGGAAAAAGTCATAAAAAAGTCACAGTATAGTATGTTGAAAGAAATCTTAAAAAACTCAGTATAGCATGTCGAAAAAAGTCATAGAATAGTATGTGAGGAAAAAAAAATAAAAAAGTCATAGTATCGTATGTGGGGAAAAACACATAAAAAAGTCATAGTATAGTATGTCGAAAAAATTAATTAAAAAGTCATAGTATAGCATGTCGATAAAAGTCATAAAAAAGTCATAGTATAGTATGTCGAATTGTTTTTTGAAAAAGTCATATTATAGTTTGTCGAAAAAAGTCACAGTATAGTATGTTGAAAAAAATCATAAAAAAGTCATAGTATATAGCATGTTGAAAAAAATCTTTAAAAAGTCATAGTATGTCGAAAAAAGTCAAAAAAGTTATAGTATAGTATGTCGAAGAAAGTCATTGAATATTATGTGGGAAAAAGAAAAATCATAAAAAAAAAAATCATAGTATAGTATGTCGAATTGTTTTTTTTAAAAAGTCATAGTATAGTTTGTCGAAAAAAGTCACAGTATAGTATGTTGAAAAAAATCATTAAAAAGTCATAGTATAGTATGTCGAAATTTATTTTGAAAAAGTAATAGTATAGTTTGTCGAAAAAAGTCACAGTATAGTATGCTGAAAAAAATCATTAAAAAGTCATAGTATAGTATGTCGAAAAAAGTCAGTGTAGCATGTCGATAAAAGTCACAGTATATTATGTCGATAAAAGTCATAGTATAGCATGTCGAAAAAAGTCATAGTATGTCGAAAAAAGTCATTGAATATTATGTGGGAAAAAAAAAAATCATAGTCTAGTATGTCGAAAAAAGTCAGAAAAAAGTCAGTATAGTATGTCGAAAGAAGTCATACTATAGTATGTTGAAAAAAATCTCAAAAAAGTCATAGTATGTCGAAAAAAGTCATAAAAAAGTTATAGTATAGTATGTCGAAAAAAATCTTAAAAAAGTCATGGTATAGTATGTCGATAAAAGTCATAGAATAGTATGTGGGGAAAAAAACATAAAAAAGTCATAGTATAGTATGTGGGGGAAAAAAAAACATAAAAAAGTCATAGTATGTCGAAAAAAGTCATAAAAAAGTCATAGTATAGTCTGTCAAAAAAGTCATAAAAGGAGTTATTTGTCATTAATATGTAAATCCAGTTTTACATCGTTGTAGTTTACATGAGTTTTTTTCCTGCAAATTATCTCCTTATAATGCTAGAGAATATGTGTATTTTCTTGCAAATTTGCCACTAAAACCTCAGTTATGTTCTAAAGGTGGAAAATTCTGAGGTTTTCCTTGAAATATTACCTACATTGGTCGTCAAATAAATAAATTATAGTATGCCATAAATATGTCATTAAAAAACCCCACAAAAAAGTCATATTAAAGTATGCCATAGAAATGTCAAAAAAAATTGCAAGGTATAGTACCTTGTTTCTCAAAGTGGGGCCTACAGGCCGATCGCGACATTAAGCGAATTGTTTTTGCAGTCCCTGAACATGACATGAAATGCATGTCAATTACATCAATTATACGCTGGTTTCCTAAACTTCGTCATCAGAACTTTTAAAGACCTCTGGTTTCAGATACTGTTTTTTCAAAATGCTTTGAAATGGTCAGTTCATATATAAAAAAAGATTCTCTAGGGGGGAATTCCCGCAGACCCCCGAAGGGTTGGGTCAAAGAAGGAATACAATAAAAATAGTCCCCCCACCTCTTAAATTAGTGTTCACTGCTCAGATTTAAAGTTAAAGTCTCTAGAGTGAAGCTACTGTAACTGCTTAAAGTAAACACAGGCATTAAAACCTTTCAGCTGCGTGTTGACAAGTTAACCTCAACACAATGAGATGCAGCTCAGGAAACAGCTAAGAACACAATGATAGAATAATCTTTCAGCTTGGGCAAAAGGCCCAACTCTGCCAAGTAAATTAATTTGTCATCGGTAGAGCTTAGTGGCAACAACTTAACCTCTATGTGCGGTGGTCACTCCATGAAGTATAACTATGGAGACACACGGGACAGGACAGCCATGACCTTTGACATCAGGGCACTGTTTACACAACGAAGGGCATGGGAGCTGAGGATTGAACTAGGACACACATTCAAATGCATAAAAAAAAGATATGTGCACTACAATCTCATACATACTGGATACATACTCTATAACCCACAGAGGTTTCTAAAAAAATGCATGCAAGTTTTGAATGACAAGTATTTTTTGTGAGCGTCCTTTTTAAATTTGGTGTAAATTTAGTTTTTCCACAAGTGCAAACAAAAGACTCAGAGTTCAGAGTCTCACAGCAACAGCAGAAACACATAAACCTGTCTCTTAAATCTGAGCAGGGACAATAGACCAATCTACAGGACTGATGTCAGGAACCTTCCGGGCAACTCTCAAATACTTTTCCTGTTTTCAAGAGCCCATCGCTGAACTCATGACGCTGATGAGAGCCAGGAATGTTTGTTTTGCGAAGCGGGAGCAGGACTGTAAATTTACTAGGCAATGCCATAAGAGTGGCTCTCCACTAAGATATTGCTTCCTTCCTCCAGAGTTTGTGACAGGCAGGACTAAATGAAACACATAAAAACACATAATCACAGGAAAACATGTGCCAGAGAGGTCATTTTGGGTTGTGTCTATGGTTACCCACAAATTGTGAAAACTTGCAAAACCTCTTACGAGACTCAATGCCCATTCAAGGTCGATGCCCAACCTTAACCATTAGAGGTCGATGCCCAACCTTAACCATTAGAGGTCGATGCCCAACCTTAACCATTCATGGTCAATGCCCAACCTTAACCATTAGAGGTCAATGGCCAATGCCTTAATGCAGACGTCTACTGTTCCAGAGTGTGAATTAAGTTCGGGGTCATACATTCTGTCTGTCAAGTGTGAACATTTAGAGCCAGTATTATCTGATTTGCTTCCTACTACTGACAGGAATATTAATGCACAACACTATTAGTATGAATAAACAAAAGAAGAAGTGGAAACTGGAAACTTGGAAAGAAAGAAAGACCTCAAAACTGATTTAATACCAAATAAGGAAAAAGTGAAATCTTTTCTGGCATGAAAAGAAAAGACTCCCACACCACTTAGACTCTTGATTTGGTACGGCTGAAAGCAAAACTATGGAGTGAAGGTAACCAGTTAAGCTGTATAATGAGCTGAAAACCCATAACGCTCATTAACAAAATACCTGCACTGTGCAGTATAATTTAAAGTTCTTACAACATATGCCAGATTTAATTGTGTTGTTGCACTGAATTGCATTAGATTTTACAGTTGTCAATGTCACTGTGTTTTTTCCTATCGAGTGCCTCCTTAAGCACCTACCAGTCTGCCCCACCCACTAGTTTATGTCACAGTGCCTGATGAACAAAAAGGCTGGCCACTGTGACTTATTTAATATTTATTTCCCAACAAGTGCCATTAATGATCTTTGATGACAAGCCGTTTCCTCATTGAACAGAATGTATTTCCTTGAAAGGAGGCCCTCCATTTGCTCTTCACATTTCAAGAGTTCATTATTCCAGCAGGTCATGCATGCTCTCAGCTTCTCTCTGAAGTGAGGTCCAACCATTGTTTATTCTGCAGGGTGCAAGCATAACATTTAGATAAGAGGCTGCTGGGTGTTTCACAAAAGTCTCTGGTGGCTTCACACTGCCAGGGTGGAGATGTGAGTGGACATAGTTGGGCCACACACACACACACACACACACACGCATGCACGTCAATTTCCCTTCGTATCAAACATGCTCCAACAGCCTCTGGGAGCCGAGCCCATAGAGAGTTCCTATTATCTGAGTGGGACTGACCGCTTTTTTTTATCTGCTATTATTCCAGAAGGCCTGTATGTTTTTACAGGCAATTTTTTTTAATGGTGGGGCGGTCTCCTCTCCCAGGGGCTGGGCAGAGCCGAGGGGGACAGAGGTTCATTCCCCAAATTTACAAAAAAAACTGCAGCCTTTCCTTTCCTTTCAGGAAGAAAAGTACTTCATTTGTATACACTGTAATAAACAGAATGTGATTGTTTTTTATATCGGTGTTCTCCGTTTATTTAGGTGATATCTGTTATGTTAGTGCACGTACTTTACCAACATGTGTTGTGCTAAGAAATGGAGCTCACCATTATCAGACGAATTAGTGGAAAGCTTAGCTTAGCATAAAGATTGCAGGTAGGAGGAAACAGCTACCGACCATGTCCAAAATGAAAAAAGTCTAATTTACTTGCTGCTTTGCGAAGATTTTATTTCAAAGATAACATTTTAAAAAGTAAAATCTTAGTATGGTGATTCAAATTTTTCGAGTTTTGGAGAATATTCTCAACCTGTGAAATACTTTTTCTTTACTTAACTTACTTTACCTTCATCCTCAAATCCATCCTTTCCTTCTTAAACTGATTTGAAAATCTGAGAAAACTGGAGGGTTTAACCTGAAACCAAACTTTAAACAGACTGCACCATCTTTACTTTCCCTTTTCAGTACGTTTTACTACAGATACCTGTTGTACTAGGTAAAACTTTCCCTGGAGGACATTTGCTTGTATCAGATTATTTTTCATTCTGTGGTACCGTTGGTGGACTGTAACAGCTTGTATCATCCTACTCTGACATTTTAGCTGTTGAGTTTATTTTCCTCTATGACCTTTTACAGCCTCAAACAATGTCGAAATGAGTTCAACCTCCTTTTCTAAAGACACACACACACACACAGAGAGAGTTTCTGCTGAGTATTTGTCCTCGGTAACAAAACGTCCACAGAAGAGATAAAAAAAGGCAGAAGGGAAAGTATTGTCTTACGCTTTCACAATCTCTTCTGGCAAGAGCTCAACCCCGATTCAGCTTTGAGAAAATAAACATGATGGAATTTGGGATCAGACACAAGTACAACTTACCCTTGACCTCTGACCCAGCGGGAAGTGGAAAGTGTTCCTGTTATTCAGCGCTCAAGATGAGTCCTCATCTGAATAACCGACACATTGATAGGGAACAGGTTACTGTGTTGTAGGTGTCCATTTGTTTGAGGTTAAATCTCAACAGCCGAATGTTAGATTTGTGCCTCTGCAGTTTGTTAGCCAACAGGGATTTGAAACTAGTGTTCTACATCACACTGAGGTGCTCAGAAAACCAATATTTAACTCCTTCTTTTGTTTATTTTGGTTTTATCTTCGGTGCTCATTGGTTTGGGATTTCTCCACTGCATTTCCCAGTATTTTATCTCTCTCCATAATGGCTATCATTGTTCTTCATATTTGGGGGGGCTAATCTTCTATTACACCCGGAAAAAACTGCTGCTGAAAAGAAAGTGCATCATTTCCTGTTAGGCAAGGGATTTTTCCTGGGAAAGTCCAACACAACACTGTATGAAGAAAAGCTTTCTTGGTAAATTGCAGCTTTTGAGTAAGAAACCATGTTTGTATGAAAAGGTTGAGTGGCACTTCTTTAGGCCCTTAAGACCTGAGTTTAGTCTACTAATAAAAGAGTAGAAATTTAGTGAAAAAGGTGAAAACATTTTCTTAGTTCTCCACTTCTGCCACCCCGGACTCTTTTACCTTGCAACATATACTACTGTATGTCAAAAACTTTGCTGATATTTATTTATCAAATACAATGTCACTGACTAAGACCAAAAAAAACACATGATGGCCATGACAATGCTGGGTCTGAAGGGGTTAAACAGTACTACATATTCTTTGTTGTGTTGGATTGTACTCCAGTATGACTGAACCGTCTTGGCAAGGAGGAGAGTTATGTTTCTGATTTATTTGTAGGCTTTAGCAGTAAATCTCATGTGTGAAAAAAAACTGAATTAATTACATTTCTTTGTGTGATTCCAGATTTCACACAAAGAAAGTACTGTGCTTGAATCACAAAAAATGTGGCACGTGTCCCTTGATTGTCTTTCACTTAGTGGTTCAAGCAGGTTGTACAGTTCTAAACACTTCCTACTATTAGCGTACATTAAACAGGATAGTGTGGTTGTTCTTGGTTGAGATGTGCTCTCTCTGAAGAATTTTTAGTTTGAATTATGTTGAAGCAGTCTATAAATCAAACAATCCTCCAGAAGCTCATATCTCACTGAAGAGTGCAAAGTAACAGTGAAAAACTGACTTTAACCTTTGAAAAAAGCTTATAAATAATGCTTCCTCTCTCACATGAAGCCACAACAGTACTGAAAGGTCCTTCTGAAACCATTCAGCAATACATTTAACTCCACAATGTTCTGTTTTACAAGAATCTAACCCACAAAAATACACACACACACACTTTCTCTTCGCATCTCTTCTTCATTTTCACACGCCGGAGCAGAAGTCAACACTTTTAACTTGACTTTGACACATATTTGGCAGAGTCAGATACTGTGTGTGTGTGTGTGTGTGTGTGTGTGTGTGTGTGTGTGTGTGTGTGTGTGTGTGTGTGTGTGTGTGTGTGTGTGTGTGTGTGTGTGTGTGTCAATAAAACAGTTGGGGGTGGGGGGGCAGGGCATCTCAAACATGACATCAAGATGTTAAAATGGCGCATAAATAACACTCAGCAGAGACAAACAACTGCTGTCATCAGCAACTCACTGCGTTGTCACAGTTAAATCCTGTAGATTGTAATAAGTTCTACAATGTGGCTGTATTTGTAATTACACAAGGAGCAAAACAATGTTTAGGTTACGATGATAGTAAATTGAATATTTGGGGTTTGGACTGTTGGATTGTCAAAACAAGACATTTTAAGACGTCACCTTGGACTCTGGGAACATGTAATAGGCATGGTGTTCAACACCTCTCCCACACTGGTGCGCATCCCCCCCCCTCTCTCATTTTTGCACATGAAAACCAAAGACAAATGTCTGCCTCTGGCACGCAAAAGTAGACAAAGTATTTTGTATTCTATTGTGCTATCTGTAGACCAAACAATGAATCCATTAAATAAGAAAATAATCCCCAGATAACTGATGCAGCCTGCATATATAGTATACGTCTATAGAACATGAGCAACAAAATGTACTAATCATTCACCATCTTCCATGGAATCTATCATACAATAGTAGATTAATAAAAAAATTCACACTTATAAACACAACTGGAAAATGAACTCAACTCTCTTTGAAACTACCTTTTGCCTCTTTTATTTACACTGGTTCACATTAACAGACACTTAACTGTCTAAACCCACTTTGTCCTGCACCCTATCCTGTTTAAGTCAGAAATACATAGAATAATTGATTTTATATATATATATATATATATATATATATATATATATATATACACATTAAATATAAAAAGAATGCTATATCTTTAAAATGGAGACATTAAATAAGCCTTGCAAACTCTTGCGCATGTGTCCAAGCTCACAAATAGTTACAGCCTGTCTGCGGTCATCTGACTTACATGTACATTTTGAGAATGACTTGAATTTTGGTTGCTGACCTGCACTTCCCATACTCCTGACTACAGCCAATGGGACTTTTGCTCCAGAGAGCAAACCTGGGACACAATTTGTTCATGAATAAACTATATGGAGTGTTAAAAATTAGTAAAATGTGAAATGATGAGGAATTAAAAACTAGTCTGAATCTGTAACTCCATGTGAAAATGACTGACATCATCATTTGAGTCTTGTGCATACCAAAGTACTTGAACCGAAACAAAAAGGAGTTACCAGAGTCATAAATATAAGTTAACAGTGAACTATGGTCCCAGTTAGCTCAAGTGCAGCACTAGCTGGGCTCGATCTTACTGACAGCCGGAAACTGACTTTTTAACCCCTTTTAGGTCACATCCTCGGTCAAATTGTGCACCTATTTACCGTGTATACTGTAACATTGGCAATATTTTGTAATGCACTTTGTTTTTTGTAAGAATTAACTGAAATACAACATGTTCAGTAGTGCGCTTTAGGAGGTGCTGCAAGGCACATGTACCTTCAGACAGAGCAAGGTTAGCCGTTTCCTGTGTTTCCAGTCTTAATGCTAAACTAAGCTAACTGGCTGTAGCCTCACATTTAACTTACAGACATTAGAGTGTATCATTGTTCTTATATAACTCTCGCCAGAGAAAGCAAGTTAACGTTTTCCCCCAAATTTCCAACTATTAATTTAAACAAGAAATATTAAAATGCCATGTTAAATTTCACAAATAAATCCTATTATTATTTTTGCCATTGAAAGTGTTAAGAATGTATATAACCTTGATGGACACACTGTATGTAGGACACAAAAGGAAAAGAAAAGAGACTGGGGAAAAAGTGAAACAAAAAGATGAAGACAGCAGCTTGTTCTTATGAAAGTGCTTTTTACAATCTTGATAATTTGACTGTGAAAAGTGAAATGTAACTGACAGTGTAACAAAAGATGTTCTGCTAGTTGGCATCTGGGTGAGCCCCTATGTGCAAGTGTGCGTGTGTGTGTGCGCGTAGCCTCGCAAGCTGTGTGTATATACTGTGTGCAGTGATAACAAATAAGGGCAGGATGGAGGTTTGACTTCGGAGGGGAAGAGGGAGAAATAAAAAACTGAACAGAATCACAGGATCAGTTACAATCTGGACACTCAGCACATTCTTGCCATATCACACACAAACAGACACAAACACACACCATTTTTAAATTGTGGATCAATCCTGATGTCAGTTTACCCTCGACACTCTTGAGATAAAATAAAATAAAAGTAACAAGGGAGTAGAAGATGCAGTGATTAAAAGATGGGAATCTAAAAAACGATGGCAAAGTGTTGATAAAGTATCTTTCAGCTCCGTGAAATTCAGACTTTCACTATTTTCTGATGTTTGTTGCAGCCATACTTACAGTATTTATGTGTTATAGCTATAAAAAAAAACTTTGACTCATTCTTCTTGTTTTGTCTCGGGCTGCAACTATGACGATTTTTCATTTTTGATTAATCTGCATATTCTTTTCTCGATGGTCTGTAAATCAACAGAAAAACAAAGTTAACATTTACAGTTTCCTAGAGCCCCAGATGATGTTATCAAAGATGTTTTGTCTAACCCAAAAGTCTGAAACATTAGAAAATATTCAATCTACTAATGGAAGACAAGGATAGGCAAACCTTTCTTACATTTGAGAAGCTGAAATCCTCAATAATTTGAAATTTTTGCCTTAAAATTGACTTAAATTAAATCCAAATCTTTATAGTGTTTCCCTAAGTAAGGGTGGTAATCATTGCATTATACTGCCATATGTACTCATATTGAGGTAAACATATTACAAAATATAGCAAATTTTGAGTTTATTAGTACTGCTGTTCTGGTGGCAGTTTTAAACATTTCTCAATTGAATTTACTGGAAATCTAAAATAAAATAATTTGACAAAAAATATATATTTTATAACCCACTTCCAAGAGACTCATCCAAAGGGATTCATAAACACATACTTTTACTTTTTGAGGACTGATGACTAACAACACACTTTCACATCCCTGACACACCTTCATGAGAGATGATAAGCACATTAACTGGAAGCTTAGTCAGCTAAATAAATTGTCAACTGAGAAATCTTTAGTTGATAAGGTTTCACAACTTTTTTCCTTATTGATGAACTATCACTTAATTTTAGGTATTTTGCTCCGGCCAACTAGGAAAAACATGACTGAATCAGCTAATTATGTCTAAAACATATTTACCTCATCTTTATGCCAGACAATTAATTTTTTGAGCTCATCCATAAAGTCTTAACTCTTTCTCTCTCCCTCAAAACGGACCTGCAGGGCACTGAAAGTGGACTCGTCGTTGGGTGTGCACGCACATACACTTTGAGGGTAGTGGGGGGTTAAACAGCGAAACATTATCATTATCATTCCTCCCTGTCAGAAAACAGATGGATCTACAAATGTTGTAATCTTCAATGGTTCTTGCTGCCCTCACAGGGATTCCACTACAGACAGGTTCAAGTTAAACCCCATATTTCACTTTCTAAAAAAAAAAAAAAAAAAAAAAAAAAAAAACAATTAAAGAAAAGAAATCCAGTGGGGAAATGAACATCTCAGGGGCCCTTCATCATCTCAACTACAACCTGTCAGTCTCGTGGTGTCAAGAGATGTGAGCAGATGTGACACAACCAGCTGGAAGATGTCAATTCTGTTAATGGACTTTGTGTCGTCTCTGGACTCCAGAAGCAAGCTGCAACAAGTTTTTTTTGTTCCCTCTACAGTAGTCACACATATACACCAAAGAGCCCCCCCCCCACACACACACAAGTTTCCAAAACAGGATTTTAACTGTCACAGACAGAGAGATTCATTGACAATGATCTTTGCTCTCAACCCCTAACCCATTTTTAAAAAGAAAGGGGCCACAGGGTGCAGGAAGAAAAACATGTGCAGAAAAAGCATGAATGTATTCATCAAAAAAACAAAAAGAGACAGCTGGAGGTGAATACAGTCAAACTGCTCCTTGTGGTGACTTCCACACAACAAACAAGACCTATGAGCAGTTAAAACACAACTATTCCAGATTGTGAGTGCATCATCGTCTCAGCAAATCAACTCTCTGAGAGCCAGATAGTGAGGTAAGATAGGATGTGTCCTATAGCTCAAACTCAAATC
Source organism: Anoplopoma fimbria (assembly GCF_027596085.1). NCBI lineage: Eukaryota > Metazoa > Chordata > Actinopteri > Perciformes > Anoplopomatidae > Anoplopoma > Anoplopoma fimbria. The sequence goes on along the minus strand of NC_072463.1, from coordinate 8,654,774 downwards.
CCAAATTATTTCAGAGGAGAAGTCAGTGAAGTAACAATCAAAGACCAGCAGCAGCATTCTTACTGAGTGTTGGGAAAGACTCACTTTGACCTGTTCGAACAAGATAGAGACCAATGCTGACTTGCAAAGTTTAAATTGTCCTGCAGTGAACACTTTTCGATTTGTATCGTTTTGCAACAGAATTATGTCAAGTTGTGTTTTTAGACAGGACTCGCTATCATATATATATATATATATATATATATAAAATCTTGCAGATAGTAATAGATCTATAAATCGCGCGCGCGCACGTGCGTGTGTGTGTGTGTGTTGGGCAATCCCATGCGTCACAGTGCACATTTTTTCCCCCCTTTTGAAAAACATTTTGGGGTGTTGATTCAGCTCCATAAATAAATACACAAATGAACGCAGACCAGATGATTCTGTACAGATTCTGTAAAGAATCATATTATCAGCCATGTTGTCAGGAGGGGAGAAGCAGGGTAGTCACTCACCAACAACGACACAAAGAACATCCACCACGATCAGAATCAACTTCTTTCCTTGCTCTGTCATGTTTTCTCCAACGCCGCTTCACTCTCATAAATAAATCGCGTTTTTAAAAAAAAAAAGCAAAAAAAAGCAAAGGGCAGATATGAAATCTAGGAAACTTCTGGAGTTACTATTGAAGAATGTACTATCAGGACAAGTCGACCTGCTCGTTCTTCCGGCTCTGTTTTCTCGGTGTACCTGTCCGTCTGTCTGTAGGCTGCGCTGTCTCAGGTGAACAGCAGAGGACGCGTTGCGCTGCGTGGGGCTGCGTCCTGCCTGTTCCTGCCTTTTTACGCACAGTGGGCGCGTCTTCCTAAACGAACAGCGCTCTAAACTTCCCGCAATGGATTTTATATCCGAAATCTTTACCGTGGCCTTGAGGATAAAACGCCCTCTCTCTCTCTCTGCTTTCTTTTTCTTCTCTCTTTCGCTCTGGATTTGGGTCTATCAAATCCAAGCAGAGAAAGGAACATTTCCATTTTTACCACGTGTTTTACATTTTTGGTAAAGGCATGTCACCAATCTCAAACACCTCATATGGTATATTAGTTTAGTTAACAGTACCAGCAGAGGTCTCACTGACATTGCCAGATTAAAGAGTTTAAATCCCACTTGGGTCAAAATGTATTTGAGGGCTAATCACATTAAACTGATTTGGAATTTAAGTAGCAACAGAATAGTATTCCTCCTTGGATGTATAACTATCACATATTCATGTCCATAATATGAAAAAAGTTTATTATACGATAGAGGCGATAACACCTTTGAGGTTAAAAAACAAATATTAAGTCAAAATACTGACTTTTACTTGTTCATGGGTTGAGGAAAAAGTTGATCCAAAATCCATGCAGTGCGAGAACCCTTCAGAATCAGATTGTTTAATCTGACATAGTGTTTCCTACCACAGTGTGCTTTACCAAGAAGTTTTGACTTCTTATCTTATGGATTCTTTTCCCAGAAGAAGCCATTTTGATTTGTCACAGCAGGAAAAGCACAAGCGCAAATAATAAATCTAATAGTGGCTGAAATTGATTTAGCTGCTTCGGGGTCCTGGTATTGTGCATGCTGGCCCACTGTAACACTTTCATTGATCACTGGGAAATTTGAATAGAGCAGAAACATTTTTAATGTCATTATCACACCTGTGCCATAAAAAAAGGGCTACAAACAAACTTTCAAGTTTAATGGATATCTGCTCGACTGAAAACACAACTTATGCAGGATAACTAAGTTATGAATCCAAACTCTCACACACAACATATGTTCTGTTTGAATGTGGAAATGTTGGCTCATACATTGACTGTACATTTGAATGCACAGACATCCTGTACCGATAACATAAACTTAAAAGCACCTAATTTCTTAAGTAATCAGTTCTAAACACTGGTACAAACGATGGCTCATTGTAAGGTTGAATTCCAGTCAGCAGCTATAAAAGTGGTCTGAATTTCAGATATGTGAGTTTTAAAAGCAACACAAGGAAACTAACGATACTCTAAAAGTCACATTGCAAGTATGTAACAGAAAAAATATGTAGTATATTGAGGGGAAAAGTCGAGAAAAACAGCACCAACAAAGAGAAACAGCTGCCACCAGGAGAAACTGACCAGCATGATTATATGATGGATATAAAGTACACAGCAGGAGAAGAGATGCTGTTAACGGTCAGGAATATCTTAAATAGGTCGTATGTATAAAAGCTCATTCATAAATAAATGTACACCGAATAAAGAAAAATAATATAAGCACTCCCAAACAGCAGTATATACAATATGTACAGAAGACGGTGTTGCAAGCAGCGTTTTGTGTTCTTTACATTTCTCAGCAATTATATTCAGTAAGTCATTGCTCAAACATTCAAACATTCAATATGTATCAGCCTTGTATAGTAGCACATTGTCAAAAACACATTATAAAACAGTCACAGAGGATCACACATGTAGAAAAATATCAAAAGTCAATCACAAATTATACAGTGTCCATAAAAATTATTCCACCCCCTTGGATTTTTTCATGTTTTGTCTTGTCAAATGAAAACTAAGTAGTGCAAATAAAGTAATAGTTTGATGTTTTGGGAAACATGCTTATTGGCTTTCTTATAAATAGAGTAACATGAAGAGATCGACACCACTGTCATGACTGTACAGTTAATACGAGGCTACACGGCTGCTGATCAGCTTAGCTTAGCATAAAGACTGGAAGAAGTGGGAAACAGCTAGTGTAAGAAAATAATGCCCCAAAAATGATCTCTTATATCACTCAGCAAGCAAGAAATTAGGAGTATTTCCCAAAACTATTCAAAACTACAAAAAATATTCCTTTTTGTTGTCTACTCAGCATTAAAAAACAGATCAGACTGATTTAAAACAATCATGAAATTTGTTTCTGATAGACAATTAAAGAAAAAAGAATAACATTTTTACAAATGGAATGTGTTGTAAAGAAAAACTAAAAGCTTTAATAAAAAGACAAAGGGGGTGTGCATATTTTTTTATGGACACTGTAATAAAACAAACACATTTGTTATTTCCCTGGCATGAAACTAAACAGCAGGGGAGATGTAAGGATCACACTCTATAGGACTGAGAGAGAAATCCATCAAAACAGAGAGAGGAAAAGGTGAAAACGTCTGAGTAAAAGTATCACAGGGGCCAGTGAAGGTGTCGGGCTGCAGCGAAGAGACCGAGTTATTGAGGCTTTGAGAAAAAGTGTGTTGCAGTGACGGGACCTCAGCTGGGTGAGAAAGCAGGACGGAGGAATGACAGATGCTGCTAAAGTCAGAAGAGGAGACAGGACTTTGATGTTGTCTCAGAAAAAGACGGAAGCGTTTCAGTTCATCTTTTTGTGAGAGAGGTGAATCAGATGTGGTGGCGTTCCTGCATTGCTGAGACACAGACGGCTCACTGTCTCCACCTAGCTTGAGCCTAACGTCATTGACAGTGCTCTGCTGCCAGTCATTGGATTGGAGGTAGGCAGTGCAAGGTGTAGGGGAACTTTTCAACGATTCAGAAGAGAGGACATTGGAGTAGATGGAGGGGCTGGAGGAGAGATCAGTGTTGGAGGTCATCTGGGCACAAGTTGAGCTTTTGACGCACCTCTTCTCAGATTTTCGGGTATTTTGAGGCGTTTCAGCCCCTGAAACTGGGAGCGGAGAGTAGCAGTAAGAGGAACATGTTTGGAGGTTACTTTGATAGCTCTGGTCCAGATCTGGGTCGATGTTCCGCAGCTCACTTTTACCAAGCAAAATCACTTCAGAGTATTTGATTTCTGTTCTCTCGGCGATTGCGGGCCACTTCATGCTCTGAGGTAAAAAAAAGAAGATAATATGTCAATATTATGTTCACTTGTTTCTGCTGCCAACGTTGGAAGATATACAACTCTATACTTAATTAAATAAACCAAATTTAAATTGTATTTTTGTTTAAGTTGGTACAGCCAACTTGTTAGAAAAACTTTACAGAAAAACATTATTCACTTAGTTGGAATTGTGTTTCCAGCCACCTGCCATTCATTTACTTTTAGTTCTGTTTTTGGTCTCTACCACCACCTGAAAGTAAAACTATCTTGTTCTTCAGTTGCTAAATGCTCCACTATGTTCACTTTATCCACAAGCTAGTTGCTAACTGTGTACGTCAGCTGTCTGTTGCTGAGCAGGTAGCTCTTAACCTGTGGGCTTACAGTATGTTACGATTTGGGATGGGAGAGGAGTCAGGGGTTAAAGCTTACCTCCAAAGGGATTTTTGTGGTCCAGTGCGCAATGCTGCTTTGGGAAGGATCAGGAATGTCTGGACACAGCTTCTGTTTCACCCTACAAGGTTATTTGTGAGGGTTAAATATTACAAAATAGGAAAAAAAAAACAATATTATAAAATGATGAAATTAGGTAAAACAGACAAAGTAGGACACTGAACTTTGAGAAGGTGTTTTTTTGTTGTTGTTGTTGTTGTTGTTGTTGTTGTTGTGTTATTGTGGGATGCCATTGTGTGTAAGATGGAGATCTTACATTTTATTCTGTGCCAGGCCCATTAGCACCACCGCCAGTGAAGTCAGAATGAGAGGAAGGATGGCATACACCACCATTGAGATTTCCTCTGAGCCTTCACACACATACACACCAATTTAAGTTAAAGAAACAGCAATATACATATATACATATATGTGCGTGTGTGTCCGGTCTTCACCTATGTTCACATTAGCAATGGGCCCGGCTGCTCCGGCTCCAGCGTCGGTGTTGGCCTGCATGAAGATGTCGTAGTTACCAGGAGACATATTCTCCAGAGAGTAACGGAGAGCTCGACCAGGCACAATCACTTATGAATAAACAAGAAAAGGAACAACATGAACAAAATGTGATGAAGTTAAGAAGAATATGGATGAAAACAAAGGAAATAAATACAAAATATAATAAAACAATTCAAATAATAATGTACAAAATATCTAAACCTTGTTGTAAGTGTTTATTCTACCCTCATAGGGATACATATATAAGGAAAACATTGTATTCTGAAGACATTTAACTGTTACCTTTGTCAATGTTTTTAAGTATATAGTCTGTATCATTGTGTTTCAAATCATTTACTAAAATACAGTGTAACTGATCTCTGTTTGTATGGTTGTTTTTGTGACAAAGTTTTGTATTTTATTTGTATGTTTGAAGGCAAGCCTTGGTTATTTGATTGAGTTTAGGATTAAGCATAATCAACCAAATGGGATATGTTTTAGTTTAGTATTACAAACATATTAATACACATGTGTATGTTACCGCAATATCAATGATATATATTTAAAGTCATCTGCAAAGGAAATTAAGAAAACTACACACTCTTTTTCACGGAACTACAATTTAAAAGACAAAAAAAAGGTATCAATGTTATATATTGGATTTGAAACAAATACAACTCCATTCACTTAAATCAAACGCTACTCTCATCGTACTCAAAGAGACTTTCAACAGGCCTGTTACTCTACAGCGTTTCCTTTTACACACACCTGGATTTATGTGTATGTAAAGTGCAGACTTGAATGTGTGTCTATCACTCACCCCCGGCTTGCTGGTTTTCTGTTCTGTAGAAGATTGTGTAGTTGCGGATGAAACCATGAAGCAGCTCCACAGGAACAGGACTCCAAATGAGCTCCACTCTGCTGCCGGAGATCTGCTGCACTGCCACTTTAGGGCCATCTGAGGGCGCTATATATACGAGCATAGGAGGTGATGCGGATCAACCACAGATTATATTGTGAGAAGGAGGCTGGATTTTGGTTTCTATTACACAACAACTGATCTGGTGTGATTTTTTCCACCTGCTGAGCAGACATTTTCTGGTCTGTCAACACTGGCTCACAATCAAACAAATGTGATAGAATTTTCTCTCCAACAAGCTGTCCTGGTCTGGATTGTTGTCAGGACTTCATCACCATAGCAGCAGAGGCATACATTAACAAAATGAAGAACCTGGAATTGACTTTCAACCATTTGGCGAAGGTTTTTGTTTTCTTTTCATCTTTTGTTTGCTTGTTAAAACGTGAAAAGACTGAGACAACAGCATCACCGTTTGGCAGAAATCAGATCACCTCATGATCACCTCATCAAACGAGATACAACATGAAGTCAACAGCTTTTATATCAGACAAACAAGCTCCAATCGATTGTTCTATTTGAATTGACTTCCATTAATCAAGCATTCATATAAAGAGACACTAATGGTGCACTGTACACAAGCTGCTGCACAAGAGAAGAGAACATTTTCCTACTCTGGAACATACAAGAGAAAAGAAGTAGAGCAAGTAGCCAAGGTATAACACAATAGTTTAGCTATCAAATACTAAGTCTTGTGATATATATATATATATATATATATATATATATATATATATATATATATATATATATTTTTTTTTTTTTTTTTTTTTTTTTTTTTTTATTGCAAAATAAATCCTACCAACACCAAAATCAAAAACAAAATTGATCTTACTGGCAGGTAATTTCTGTAAAGCCAAACACTTATTTCTCCATGCACTAGACCTCCATTTTTGCAAAAAAAAGATTAATTGCTCTGTGTGACATGGGACTTCATTACGATGAACATGGACACTATTGTTTATTTTGTGTTGATACCACAGGACCGTCCTGCTGTGTTCAGCAGCAGCGAAAAAATATTCCCTAAACAATGCACAAATTACTCCTGGAGAATGAGAATAATCTCCTCAATTATTTTAGGAAATTATAGAGCCTTTTAAAAATGAAAAGTATACATTTGTGACCCTTTTTATCTACACCCTCAGTAGAAATGAAGCTGTCCTGGTCTGGATTTACTTTTACCTTTTGACATCACACAATACATATACCACGTAGAACAAGTACCTCCTTGGCGTGTATAAATGTGAACGGTCCGGTTCTGCCCCGCCCCTCTCTCACCAAACAGCCCTTTGACAGACACAGCATAACGCTCCATCGGCTTTATTCCCTCTAAAACGACACAAATATGAAATTGCTTATCAGTATTGGTGATTCAAATTGATTAATAAAAAATTAAAAAACACGTTCCACAGCTAATCAATTCACCATTTCAGCATTAAAGGGCCTTATTTCCAAATGCAGCATATGTATGATTGAGGGATTGCTTCCACATGGCTCTCAACATGGCGATGGCTTTTATGCTTTAATAATTTTAGCACCTTTAAAGGCTAACAGTGGAACATAGTCCTAACATTTTACACGTTAAGCTGTATTGTTGGATTACCTGTGATGATCAGTGCTCTACAGGAACTATTCAGCTTTTCCCAGAATAGGATGCTGCTGTTTTTCTGTCTGACAGCAAACCACTCCACAACAAAGCCGCTGTTGTCTGGAGCCGTCCAACGAACATCCAAGGCCCTGTCATCCAGTGGATTTGCAGTGAATTGGTTTGGGGGTGGTGGCTCTGAAGAGAAATAATGGACTTGTTTGTAGGCATGGCTTTATTTACCGTGAAAACAGGGGCCTGATTTGAGAAGTTCAATAATCTGATTTCAGTATTTCTTTGTATTTTAGGGGAACTTTGGTCATTTTCAACCTTGACCCTCTTTTCCCATGTTTTTCTGTCTAAGATATTAATGAAAACATCATGTTCTGGTATTAAGGGAGAGCTCTTTGGGGCAATGTACCTCCACTAAAAGTGCTTGTTTTTGCCACCGACAGATTACTATTATTAGTGTCTGACAACATTATGGAAAGGACCCTACAGAGGAATAAAACCTTTTTCTTTGGCTTTCTGTTTGTTATTGTGTCATGTGACTGGTTGCTGGAAGACACAGTGGAAACTTATGTGAGAGTGCCGGTGTTGTCAGTTTGTAGTGTTGAATACAGAAAGCGTAGCTGAGTGTTATCTTAAAGATTTTCAATGCCTTGGCTGAATATTTAGATGATTTCGTCAATGTCTAGGGAGGCGAGATTTCAGTATGAGACTTAGTTGGACACAATAAGAAACAGACTGTTTAAGTGAATGGTTGGAAAAAAGTTATCCCCATTAGTAGCTTAAACACAAAAACATGGGAATATAGTGTCCAGGTTAAAAATAAATGAGGTTACCCTCCATTAAATGCTCCAGAGACTTGGGGGATCCTTGCAACGGCATTGAAACTACTGTGACGACTCATGGTTGAACAAGACTTCACTCACACACTTTATATTTTTTACCATCTGTTAATCCCAGAGAGAACCTTTTTAAACTAATCAAAGTTGCTTAAATGATGGGCAAAGTTGTGTATGGTTAGAACTTCTCAAGTCATGATGAAGAATAGCATCAATGACTGTACCTTGATGTCACCCTACCTGTCTCTGAAGCTCCACTGAGCCATACTCTGGCTTCTGGCGAAGTCCCTGCAGAGGTGGAGGCCGTCAGAGCACAGGAGCATTGTCCAGCAGGCAGGAGCAAGCTACAGGAAGTACTCGTATGGTGCAAATTTCTGCAGCTCATGTGATCGTTCAGGACCTGGGCGCTTCCTGTCTGACAGGTCACATTGAAGTAGAGAACTCTGCCATTGGCTAGAAGGCTAGGCAAGGGCTGAAACCCAACCAGAAACGAGAGGATAAAAAGTGAAAAGTAAAAATGAGCTGCTGTGAAATGATGGAGGTTTAAATCAGAAAATTCTGTTACATAGAAAGAGTTTGTATGAAATGGAATTCTCTCTTCCTCTTTCTCCAGCTATCTCAATTACGCTCTCAACTTGAATCAGACTATGATGCGTTAAATAAATAATTTCAGAGAGATATAAAAACAAATTAGGGACATTAAGCGAGGGCATGGTGATGAAAAACTAATCACATCCAAAAGTTATTAAACTATAAATCTGTATAGCTCAAATGAGTCGCATGACGCAAATTCACACACTATTGAACACACACACACCTTCCAGAGCAGTGAGACGAGTCTCCAACCATTCTCGTCTGTTTGTTTCACTTGCCTCCAGAAAGCTGGTGCTTCAGATGGAGCTAGATGACAGAAGGAGGGGGGAAATATTTGATATAATATATTGAAGGAGATACAGCAGAATGTGTTAAGGGGATGCAATAACAAGGTGGTGGTGGAATGCTTACATTTTTGCCAGCAGTTAAAACAAAAAGAACATATGCCTTAATTACGGGAAAGTATGAGGTGGAAATGTTTTGTATGTTCATATATCTCTTTCTCATATGCTTCACTGATTGCTGATGTGTGACAAGTTCCTCACATTTTTCCCTTTTTACAGTAATGTATCTCAACATTTACAGGACGGACTGAATTCTCAAATTTTCCAATTTGTCCAATAATTTGGTTTACCTGAAAAAAATCACTGCTAATTAGTGATTATTAGCATATAGCATGCTTACCTTTAACTCAAAGCTTAAACCTGCAAGCATGGCTGTAGACGTTGCATTCCAATACCCGTACTAGTATACTATAAAGTATGCAAAAAAATGATTTAGTACGTACCAATCTAAAGTATGTTAAATGCAGCATGTCAGAAATACCAGGATGTTTTAGTATATCCGATTCGCATTTAGCTTTTCTGGCTATGTTGTGACAAAGTAGTATGTCCCAATTGAATGCATACTGCATGCAACAGTACAAACTTTGTAAAAGCAGCTCCAGTATGTTCTAAAAGTAAAAAGAAAAAGTATGCGCATTGAAAAGCAATAGGAGTCTTGTAAAATAAAAAAGGGTGCCTGGGGTTTCCCTGAAAGCCGAAGGGTTTAGGTGCTAACTATTTTATTGTGATATCCAGCAATGTTTTAATTATTAAGTAGGGCTACAGTGATTCAATCAATGTATTTTTTGAGACTTTAAACAAAAACACAAGTTTGTCAACAATTTTTTCTCTCACCGTCCTCTCCTGTTCTTCCCTGACAGGTGTTGCTCCACAGGCTCCATGGACTCTCTGGGCCTCTGTAGCGGTGACGGAGCCAGACATTGTATGATGTGTCAGGCCTGAAGAGACAAACCAGGAAGTTGATGCCCGTGACATTCACGTTTTGGATCTGCACACCAAACTGTACAGGAAAGATAAACAGGACAAAGATGAAGATTAACTTGTGAGAAAGCTGCACATTTGTTTTTATTCTTGAAAGGTGGAACATGAAGGATTTTATTATTATTATTATCAATAATAATAATATTAATAATAATTATAAAACATTACAATGTATTTATTAATCAGGCAACGTCTTACATTGTGTGCCACTTGCTCAGATTTTGTGAGACATCTGTTTGATCTCGTTAACATTACACAACATTAAAAGGGCCAGTGAGGAAAGACGAGACAGGATGACATGGGATTTAAATGTGGGAAATATTGTCTTGACTTTGAGAAATGGCACAAAATTGCACCTTTACTTTATGAATGAATGTGATCTTTCAGGTGTGTTTGGTTTTGTGTTTAGTCATATTTAGAAGTATCAGACCTGGCCCTGGGCTGTGAACTTGATCTGGGATTTCAGGGCTCCAGCTTTGATTTCAAAGTCAGCCAGAGGAAAGAGCGAATAGAAGTAGCTCCAGGTTACGTTCAGACACTGAGGACTCCCGCCGACTGGCTTTATGCTGTTCAAAATTGCTGGAGGCAACATTACTGAAAAAAGACAGAGAGAGAAGAGTGAAAAAGAAGTAAGACAGGAACAACACGGGTGCAAGTAAGGGAAGCAAAGCAGCCTCACCTTCAGTTTTACCAGACTGACACCGAGGTTGGGACATTATGCTCCTGTTGCGCCCGTGTGCTGTGATGGTGATGCAAAAGCAGTTTCTCACTGATGTGTCTACGAAACGTGCCGTGCAGCTGGTGTTAGATGTGTTGCAGGTGAACTCCTTCGCAGATCTGGTTGTGCAAATAGACATAATCATAGAAATACATACACAAACCAATTTAAAAAACATTGTTTGTCTGAGTCCTTATGGACACAATAGTCAACAAGTCATAACATACAAACAGGTACAAAACCACAAGCCCTTATAGAAGAATGCTTTGTCATGCAAATGTATATGCATCCTATACATGAACATGTCTCAGATGAGTGTGCAGTCACACACAGTATAGCACACATCACAAGGTGCAAAAAAGATGCAAGGTGCAAAAAAGTCTAGTATTTCTCAATTTAAATTACAATGTTGCAACTAATTTTGGGCCACAAAAATAGCGGAAAGCATTACCCAACAAACAGATGGAAGTGAGATGGAAGCTGTTTGACTTTGATCACAAACTCAAGCATTTGCATGAAGCATACAGAATTATTATCAAACGCAAATGCTGGCAAAAACTTGCAAACATGCAAAATCACAATGGCTTGCCACTGGTGAGGAGCGACTTGCTAATCTAATTTCACATTATTTGAAATATGTCATGAACGCTGATAAACAAAGGACAATATTTAATGTATATCTATTGTGGTTCATACAATGAAATAAAACTTGTAGTCCCCGTATAATACAAAAAGAAAAATACACAATTTTTTATGGTGTAGTATGGAAGAAGAGTTGAGGAATCTTACAGCTTGAGGAAAGATGCTGGGTAGTTTGGTGAGAAGCTGGTCTGTGGTCTGCAGCTCATACTGCAGGAAGCAAAAATAAATGTTGTGAGTGAGCAGCATGTTGGAATAAAAGTGGTTTACCTAACTGCATATTCTCTGGATCATTCTTAAGATAAGACAACGTTTAACACATTTGGAAAGAAAACATCTTAAGTTAAAGGACAGTTAGGTTTTTAAAAGAAGTGTTAAATAAACTGACATTAAATATCAGATAAAAAAGGTATATCCAAGCCACTATCAGATATCTGTGTTCTGGTTACCAGCCACTCAGTAGAAAATGCTTATTTCAGCTCAATAGCAGACATGTAAAATGGAAGCTGTTTCTCAGGTTGAAGTTTATTATCATAAAAAGAGTAAATTAAAACAATTTGACATCCTTTCTTTCTAGTAATTGTGATATATGTGCCAATTTATTACTCATAACAACTGATCTAGTACTGGCTAGACAGACTCTTAGAAAATGATTGGTCGCATACATTTTAACAAATTACTCAACTTCCTTAGGGAAGTGTGTTGCTGACAAATTAGCATTTTCACAGAGCGTACGGTCAGCTATCCAGATATGTATAGGTGACAAATTAATGGGTAAAGGTAGAGCTATTCTTTGTTTTTCTTAATGTCAACAGGTGTTGTCTGTAGCCAAAGCCTGACATAGCTTATGTGATATAAAGCTCAATTGTTACTGCAGTTTATTTTGGGTCAATCTCATACAACCCATCCTGTTGCTGCAAATGCTCACATGAACACCAAATGTGTACTGATCCGCAGTTGCAAATAGTCCCCCTGGCTTCCTCAAAACTACACTGCCCAGCTGTTTTAGGAGCTTACTAAGCCTTTTACAGAAGTGGAACGTATTTGTGACGCAATCAAAAAAAAACGTACATCTTAAGTTGGAGTGAATAGTGAATCTTTATACTGAATGAACATCATTCAGGGTGGAGAGTAAACTTTATTGTTACTTTATCAAACTCAAAAATTGACAAAAATGAAAAACCTGGTTACAAAGTGCTGAAGCATGATTCACACACTTGTATATGTTTGAGCAAGACTTCTAAAATAATAAATGAATGTTTTTGGCTCACTTAAAAACCAAATGAACTTGAAGAGTGAAGTCTGTCGTTGGCGTGTCTCCAGCCTCCCAGCGGCATGTTACGTTAGCTCGATTCAGGAACACACAGCCAATCAGGCGTGGGGGTCGGGGGTCAGCCTTGGAGGTCGTAACGGAGAAGGCTGGAGGAAAGGCTGAAGATGAAGAAAGGCTGGAGTTAACGGCATGGAAGGGCAGATACTGCAAGTCCTCCATGAGGACGTTTGGAGATTTTGGCTTGTTGTAAAGCTATGAGTTTATTTTATGACATGCACAAGCAGTGGTTTGGAATGAAATCTTCATTCACAACATGTTTTTAAATGAGAGGAAATAGATTAATGAAAGAACAAAAAAGAGGAACGGGGGGGAGATTAGCTGTAAGTTAAATGTTTTCCAATGGGATGCACAACAAGATTTATCTTCTGTCAAATACTTCTAAGCGTGATGCGTTTGCTATTTAGCCTGAGGTTTAAACTGAAGATCGGACAAGACCATACAAGACGTTTGCCTTGATAAGTCTTTCGAGACTCGCCTTGATGGCTAAGCTTGAACCTAGATGTTTGGGGATAATCAACAATAATTCATTGAAAATACTCTGTCTAACATAAAGTTAGCTAGATTTTATACTTTTTTAACATACATTTAATAGATATGTTGGCACAGCTGGAGGAACCTTTCCAGGAACATCTTAAGTCAATTTAACATTAACTTTGTCACAATTCTGCTGTTTGCTCATACATTTTAAGATATAAAATGCTTATTTTGCCTTACAAAATGTTGGGGGGAATTGGGGACAGAACCCTAAAATACCCATAAAAATTACACATATGTTTGACATGTGGCCTATTGCTAACTAGTGAGTTTAGTTTCACCAGACATACTAATGCACTTTATCTGTGAGAACCAGATAAACAAGTAGGTGTTTTTTTAATCAGAACTACTGTATTGTATCTGTCAAAAACAGGTGTTGTAATAATTTACTGCTCTGGATTTTTTTTAAAAAGTAGAGGATGTTACCCAGAGCGAGTCCGGCCACCAGCAGGCAGGTCCACACCACGGCCGGGCTCGGCTCCATGACCGCCACTGGGTCTCTCCTGGCAGTGCAGCCCGGCTTACTCACTTTTCCCCATCACACGACCAGCGACTCAACTTGAGGACCCTGCTCGCTGAACAGCTTCACAAAAAGAAGAACACCATACTGTAGAATTTGACCATATATCTTTTAAGCGACAGCACGGGATGTACAAGAATGACTCAGTTTAGTGGTTACATTTCGTCATCTTCCCTGGGAAAGCTAGCTAACTGTGTAGTGAAATAAGTTTCACTGTAACATTTCTGTTGTTATGAGTCGTAATGTGAAGTTCTCACTTTTTTTTTTTTTTTTTTTTTTTTTTTGACACATTGCAACATAGGAAATGTGTCAAACAATATGAAACGTAGCAGTTTTCCCATCTAGAGAACATTTGGCATCCCAAATGGGTGTGGTGCTCTTGATGAATAAATCTCTAGGGTTCTTCCATCAAAATAAAGAGAGAATTTCCGTTCAGAGAGCTCAGACTCATCAAGTTCCAAACATGAGGGAGAAGGTATTTTAGAAGGTACACCTGTAAAATCTAAAGTAAAGCTCTGAAATAAATCCAACTGTTGTAAAGCATCCAGACTGGTGACCCTGAGTGGTGTTGATTCAGCTTATTTTTGGAGCTGTCGGTTGAGGTTGGATTGTGCATGGTAACACTTCACTTTACGTCTCCCTATTTGCATTTCTAAGCAGTTTGCAAACAGAGTTTAATCAAACACTTCTCTGACACATAAGTGAACTATACAAGCTTAAAAAATATATACTTTCTGCAGTTGTGGGAGAAATTTTGAGATACTTTGAAATCCCACAACGTTGTCCTGTCTGCACGATTGTACTAAGTCAAACTACAAAGCACTCATTACGGCAGAATGAGCCCTGTATCATATTATGCAAAGTTAAAGTTTATAAAATAGAGAAAAGTAAAGCCCCAAATTTTCACATTTTAGAAGTTTGAACCAGCAAACTTTTGGCATATTTGCTTGAAAAATAATATGAACATTTTATTTCATTTCCAAAAAATAATTTGATTAGTCAGTCAACTTATCGAAACTCATCCTGTCCGCTTTAGTTAGTTAAGCTACAGAAAACTCTTAAAATAAAACACAAAAACTTTATCAAATTTAAATAAACTTTTCTTGAAAAACGCCATTACTTCCCTGCATGTTGGGTTATTAGGAATACACATATTTCAAGTAGGAGTCATCCACCTTCTCTCGTCTTTTTATTGAAAAGTGAATCATCAATGCATTTCACAATACACTAAACGAACTGTAAAGACTTCTGTAACGATCAGAGACACGATCCGTACATAAAACGCATGACTGCAAAATCCATTCCACTTACCGTGTGTGTGTGTGTGCGTGTCTCACCGAGTCCATCTACAGATTACGGAAGAGCAGCAGCCTCTCAGGTGATAATAAACACATCTGTCCCGCCCCGCTGTTTGTCTGCGACCCGGTTCCAAAGCTGGGGTTCGGGGTCACCTGCAGGGTCGTGGAGATCTCTCCGCGGAGGTCCGAAATGAGGAATTGATTTGACAATTAACTAATCCTCATGAAAGAACTAAAGACAGAAGACACGCTTTGCAGTTGAATGCAAAAAAAAATTCAAGTTCATCGAGCAATGGTACAAATGTATCATCTACTTCTACGTGTTTTGTTTTTTTAGTAGGACTTTAGTAGGAATTTCAAAAGGCATTGTATTATTTATATTCTGACATCTCCATGCTGAGCTGACTCATTGGCTCTCTGCCTGATTGGCTCTCAGCCTGCGTACAAGCAACAAAGAATTGGATGTGCTGAAAGATGTTTGTTGAAGGATGTCTCAAAGCAATCTTAGCTGCGGTTAACAAGATCTCTCTCCCTGTGAAAAATGACATTTTGCAATCAGGCAGGTCGTCTTATTTATAATTTACTAATTAAAAATACATTACACACATACACCGGGGGCTCAATGGATTTGAAACCAGTAGCGTACAACTCTAATACTTCAATACAACTTCATACTTTGTGTGAATACTGATACTTAATATCTGCTTTATCCTATGATGTTGCAGAAGAAGTAGAAATTGTAGTTTCAGTCGGTCAAGTGAGTCCACGGTGGCAATTGAACCATATTTATGTTGCTGATGTTCTTTTCTGTGTATATTCATGTAACGGAGCAAATAAGAGGCATTCGTCACGATTTAATATGGAAACAACTTTTATCACATCGAGGAAATGGAGAACAATAAACATTTCTCAAGGGACCAGACGTCATCCGTCCTAGTTTGAGTTACATTTGCGAGGCAGAGGCAGACAGAGCTGTCGTATCCGAGGCGAGGGGCTGGCAGAGCGGGCTGCCTGGCTAACTTCGTACGGGTTGTATCCCTCAAACAGAGCATTCCTCTCTTTGTGACTGGACAGCTCAAGAAGTCTCTGGCTGGCTACGAAGTTTCTTGCCGCTCTGGAGACGGGCCAGCACCCAGAGCGCTCTCCTTGGAACTTGGGGTGGTCGTGCTTAGGGGCTGAGAAGATGAGTAATCATGTCAAAATAGCAAGTAAAACCATGCAACAATAGAGCAAAACATTTGGCCGACTTACTAGCAAGCAGCTCTATGTGTGCTGAAGCTTTGCAGGGTATGTGGGTCATGGTTATAGGTCTAGATTTGGGACCAGAGCCCTCCAGAACTGGCCTTCTTTTTGGTTGGGCAAGCTGGCATACACGTAAAGTGGCGACTGCCGTCTGCGTCACTCTGTTCAACTACAATCACATTTCAGGACATGAATGAGATTATATTAAAAACACACACACACACACACACACACACACACACACACACACACACACACACACACACACACACACACACACACACACACACACACACACACACACACACACACACACACACACACACACACACACACACACACACACACACACACACACACACACACACGAGCTGTTTGGAATCAATCAAATATATGAAACTATAGCTCTGGTAGCAGACTGGTTTAAGGGATGCAACGTTGGTCGGTGGATCAGTTAACAACCATGTGATGGCTTGGACTGCAATAAAAATGAGCTGTTTATGCTACAAGCAGTCTCAAGAAAGGGCAACCAATAATGTTGTCACAGGTATAACCAGATGGCTACGACTCATAAGACTCATACTTTAGTAAGTCCATGTGTTAAAGGTAAAATAAAATAAAAATCATCCTTAAACTTGCATTAAAGTTGAGGTTTTATGTTTTCATGCAGATAGATATCTGAAAGTTAAATGTGAAACTTGACATATTGTTGCTAAAAGGATATGTGCAAAACCAACGCAAACAGCAGCTATCGCTTGTCCTATCACGAAAATACGAAACCTGTGAAAACCACAGAGGGCACAGCGACAGAAAAACACTTCTGAAAAAGAAAAACAACTCACTATGACATACTTTAACCTTTACGTTCTTTGAGTTCATTTGTTAGATATCCTAACTAGCTGTCAGCCTGGCCTACAGCTGGCAGGGGAGTCTAAAAGACTGGCATACTTGAAAAGCTGCCAGCTACCTCAGGCAGTCGATGAGGTCGTCTGAGGTGTCTAAACAGGAGGATGTCTAAACAGCAGATTCTCAGGAAATGGTTTACTCACACAAACAAGCAGTGGGTGGTCTGGCTGCCAGCCAACTGCAGGTGCCCGAGGTTGAGCCAGACTACACAGTCGATCAGATGGGACGGCACGGAGAGCCCATTCACTCACCTCCCATATGGGAGAAAGTCTGGGGAAGGACAGATGGACAGGCAGAACGGAAGGAGAGAGTAAATGAGAGCATGAGTGAGAGAAGACACAGAAAGTGATTCAGAGGTGTGAGTAGGAGAGAAAGAGGTGACTAAAATAAAAGAGGAAGGTGAGGAAAGAAGGAAGGAAGGAAGGAATGGGGCAGGAATCAATATAAGAGCAAAGACACAAGAAGGGGATAAAAAGAAGAGCCAGAAGATGATGAGTTTAGAAAGATATTAAAGGTTCCCTTTGGTACGTTTTGTCAATAACATGAGGCTGAACGAACACACTTTCTTCCCTCATGAAACGTTTGCAAAGCCAATTTGATTTTTAATATTTTTGCCAGCTTCCATGTTTGCTAGCTGCATTGCTGGTGCATAAGTGTGTTTCCTGGCACTTTATTGCTGCCTGAAGATCAGTTGAACTTTGTAAAAACATTGGCAGGAATTTAAATTGCATCGCAGGTTTACAAGAACAAACTGGGTCCTGCTCATAAATTCATTGCTCCTTAGCACTACTAGTGATCAAAAACTGCACAGAGCTCCTTGTTATTACAAGGAGCTGAATCTTCCTGGGTTTGATAAAAGCAAAAGACAAAATCCATCAAATTCATATAATACTTTGTCGGGGAGAAAACGATTGAGTCCTGACAAATAAATGCCGGTTGCCAATAAAGGCCGGCTAAAAATAATATTGAGGGGGGAAATTTACATAGTAATTTACATAGTAAATTGACTATAATCTTCATTTCAACAGCACTCAATCCATCCGAACAACAGAGTCACATTATACTAATTAGTTCTTTGAGGTACTCCTTAGCAGAGAACCCAACACTTCCTGATGTTTTTTTTGTCACATTAAAAGCCTTTCGATAACGGCAAGACTGCAATGTTGTTCTATTCATGGTACCTTAACAATCTGGCTTTACGCTACTGATGAAATTAGTGCTGTGGAAATGGACACAATACTGAATCTATATACATAAAAAAGTAAAGAGCTTTAATATAAGCAGCTGCCACAATTAAATTAGAGAAAGAGAATATTATAAGCTAGGTGCATGATAAATGGAACAAGGAATCATAACTCAAAGCAGGTATAGCAAAAGTATCAAAGACTTCCAAAAAAAAGAAATTACAGATACATTAATTGTTAGTTTGCAATTAGTAGTAGGCTATTATACATCAATAATATTAGAACTTTGTATATTTACGTGAATTGGGTGAGGAACTTTTTACTTCTACATAGCTCCGACCAGCGAGGGGTTAACTCTGCAAAGAAAAACAATTATTGACAGCATCACAAAAAACAAAAACAAACAGTACAGGGACAGGTTTGTAAATGTAGAAAACAGTTGAGATAGAAAGTGAGAGATCGTACCAGTTTTGGTGGTGGATCCGGTCTTCTCTGGTGGCAGCTGATCCAGCCAGTAAACAGAACGACTGCAGGATTTAAAGAAGAAAAAAAGAGGCCTCATCAGAGAAAGAAGGAGACATAGAGAGACAGAGGGGTTCAGTTAGGCCTACCGGTCTGGATATATGAGCCGGTTGGGTTTGGGTTGAGCGAGTCTGTGCGTCTGAGTTGCCATGGAAACAGTCAAAGCTGGGGAACAGAGCATATTACTGCGGTATGTTATGCATATTAATGATCACTTATCACAACGTAATCAACCTTCACAAACACCACAATAAACAGAATGTTTTGTCGCATGCAGTGTGTGCATGAAGAGAAGTCAATGCAACTGGCTTACGTTAACATTGGTAGATAATGTGGGTCATAATGTAACAGTAGAGAATATAATGGTAGTCTGTCATTTCAGTATAAAAATTGTAATTCAGACCAAAAAAACCCCTAAAAGATTCAAATATCCATCCATAGACAGAAAATAAACTGGCTACAATTTTGATAATGGATTTAAGTACCGTCCATTCCCTGTGCAGAATTTCCACTATAAAGCTGTTTTGAGAATGGGCTTTTAGGTATATGAGACAACTCCTCTTGCATTTATATTACATATTTACATATTGATTATTTAATTAATTATTTAATTCTGTAAGGAGAAGGAGTGGATGTAATTTTGACATCTTTAACTAGGTGGTTGAATCTTCTTTGTTGAAAAACCCATATCAGACATATTTACATTCAAAGCAGAGTATTATTTTTTTATATTTTAAGAGATGTCTTTATTCATTTGTCATTTATCAAGCAAAAATTCAAAACATATGCTGGTTTCAAGCTTTTTCAGTATGAATTTAATATGTTTGGGTTTTTGACTGACAAAAGAAGCAATTTCAGGAAATTACCAACTGGCATGTTAATTCATAAACAATTTGGAAAAAAACAATCAATGGAATAATTTATTATTATTAACATTATGGGTGAAAATAACCACTAGTTGCAGGCTTGATTTGACTTAAACGTTCCCATGTAAGCCTACTATTGGTAAAATAACGTGGTATAATATAACTAAGTGTATCATGAACATACAAAACCAACCACACAATACATTTAATGTGTAGCTGATACATACGTACATAATTGACACCTTACATACAGTACAAATGGTAATGGTGTATCTTCAATTTATAGCTTTTACTTCTTACCTGTTCTCTGCCTCGTTCTCTCGTGGTGCCACCGACACCTGCTGGTTGCTAGGGGATCAGGTGACGCCGACGGGGCTCTGGTGTGGACCTTTTCATCGCCATTCTGCTGCTAGGGATAGGGCGTTGGTCCCCGTTTACTTCCTCTCAGCTACCATATTAAAAAATGTGTCTACAGGAAATACAAATGGGTCTATTTAGGTTCTTAATGATGTCAAGTTAGAAAAGGTCTCTACCGAAGATCGTCAATGTAAATGGAAAGTAGGGACGGCCAACTCTGTCTACCTGTTTGGTGCGGTCAGGTATTTACCACCGAATCACTTAAAAGGTGTTATGTTTATTTACTTTTTTGTGTTATGTTTATTTATTTATAAAAATAAATAAACATAACACAGAAAAGTAAATCCCCTTTTGACCACAAACAATATGTGAAACCTGTTAACTGATTAAGTGATACACACAAACAAGGAAGGATGATAAGGAAGGGCTTCAAAGGAGACATAAATACTGATCTTAACACCATCTCAACACTACAGGTGTGGACATATTCAAGTTGAGGATCACTTTTAATCTTTTCTTCCTAATCTTGACTTCAGCACAAAAGACAAAAACCCAAATAAAAAAAGTTAAATCTTCAATTTAGCCACAGCCTAATATTTGCTGTAAAAGGCCTATTTAACAATCATTTATTTAAAATTCACAGACAGACACAGAACACAACATTAAACTACACACAGACTATTTAAAAACAGACACCTTTATTTTCAACAGACATTTAAAATCTTATAAAACAGAACGGTCAATAATCTACCAAAGCTCCTTTAATAGTCATGATCACAAAGCCACAAGCTTTCAATATAATACTGTAGTTATTATTCTCTAAACTAGTATTACAGGAATCAGCTACTAGGTGAAGTTATACGCGGCTATATAACATTCACAGCACGTGTAGTGTTTGGTTGATATTGTAAATAACACTTGAAGGATAATAATAGTGTTGTTTGCAGTTACAGCACTTTAAAAACAGTATTCTACAGTCTATATCTAGTTTAAATCCCTACGCCTCATCTCTTTTTTTTGCCATTTTAAACAAAGAAAAATGTAAGATTCAACTGCTGCCTTGGCTGAAAACTGAACCTAGATGACCAAGATAAAACACCACTATTATCCTATAAGTGAGCTGGCAGTATTGTATATTTCTGCTCTACAGTAAAAGAGATAAATCTCCATGCAATATTCTGTAGATTCTATGGTCTCAAGACAGCTCAAGACATGAGTTTTTTTATCCTTTACCTAAATGTACTCAGCTACCAATCTTAATAACAATGATTGCTGATTTTCAGGAGTCCATGGTATGAAAATAAGAGGATTTCAGTGACAATACCAGTTCACAGGCGAATATTCATGAGGCACTGAGCGCTCTTATTAAGCTGCCAGTGTAGTTATTTGGGTAATGGTAAACAGGAAAGATGGCACCAAACAGTCCAATCTCTTGCGGGCAGTTCAGGTAGAAAGGCGGTGAAAAGGCATGTAGGAAAACAGGAAGGAAATAGGTAAATATTGAGTATATGTTGTATTCAGTAGCACCAGGAGAAAGAGTATGTAAGTGCGTCAGTGTCAGAGGGTCTGCACTATGACGGGATACAGCAGGGACATATGTTCGGCTCCTCTGATAGGCAGCTTGTGTGTAGTGTAGTAGTGGATGACCTCGGGGATGGTGGAGAAGGGAGGGCTGTTCTCCCCGAGGACGTAGCGGCCCTCTGCAGACCGAGTGAACTTCATGTGCATGAAGCCCTTACAGCTCCTGACAGAGAGAGAAGGGAGGAAGAAAACGCTCATCAACAGAACGATGCTGAAAGTGCATATATGGGAGTCATTAAGCTATTTCAGACCACACATTCATAATAAGACAAATGTGTTCTCCAGAGAAATGTAGCATTGAGTAACCCCATCTGGAAGAAACTTAAGGCATTAAGGCAACACACACACTTTGTTGGTTATTGATGTGAGAAAAGACTAAAAAACAGCTTCTTCCCTCCGGCTGTGAGACTCATCCCCCACCCTCCATATATATTATAGTAGTTTCTTTTTCTTTCCCAAGTAGCAAATTGGGAAAACGATCTAAATTCCTTTGTACAACCCTGTCGTACAATGACAAATAAAAAACCTTGTAAAATTATGAAAGTTGGTACCATAAATTTGGCTAAACTCTGTATTATTGTAACACTCCTGGGCCCTGTTTCAGAAAACAGGTTTAACAAACTCGTACAATAAACATTAAATAAGTGCTTTGATACAGACTGAATCAATGAGGAAATAAAAACAGCATGTCTGGCTCTGTAAAAGGGACGAGGCAGATACAAAATGTTGATCACGTTGAATTTCCATAATCAGGATAGCCATGAAAATTGTCACAAGTTACTTGAAAAAGCGATCTAGCTTGCCATCATGTTAAAGCAGTTAAAAAAAAAAATAAAAAAAATAGAGCCTGGTTTATAAATACAGTGTTTACCATGCTAGAAAGAACAAACTCACACAATGTGGCCATTATTAATATACAACCTTTATTTATGCAGGGGGACCTTATGATTTATTATAACCTTGTTTAAAAATAGTTTGTTTTTCACTAAAATGGATATTCACAAAAAAACAAACAGATGTGTGTTCTATCTGTGATGCAATCTAAATATTTCTTCCTGAACAAAATGTAAGGTGAAGTGATTCCAGTATGGGTTAGCGCTACTTTAAGAGTTTTAACCAATGTTTGATGATTATTGGGAGTAAATGGCAATCATTTGGGCAGGATAGGATAAAGTTACCTCACTTTCTGAGAATTTAAAAGCCAGTGTTTTTCACTTCAATTAAAATCGGCTTTATGAAACAGAGTCCAGACAGCTAAATGATTATCTGTCAGACTTAATAATCAAAGAAAATAAACCCCAAAAAGGAAGTACTGCAATATTAAGTGGAGACAACTGAGATATTTGTCATTTAACCCTTAAATACTATCAGTCCAATCTTACAATGTTGTTGTGACGGAGTTGCCAGTTTCATCCCATCTCATTGTGCGTTGTTTTTTTCTAAATGAGTAAGCTACAAAAAAAAAAAGATGATTTTGCTTGCAGTCTTTTCCCATGTTTCTCCACTGTGTCTCCACTGGTCAACCTCAACTTAAGTGATATGTTTGTTGATGTATGTCCTCTACCACGACAGACTGTCCTCCCTGCTCAGGATTTTGTTTTCAGCTCATCTTCTTAGAAACATTTTCTGTTGGTGATCTACAATTGTTGTTTTTGTGACATTTAACATTTAAGCCAGATGCATCACTGACAATCCTTGAGCTATTCCTGTATTATTTGATTATTTACTTGATTTAAGTTTGCAATACACATGGACTTTCAGTTTGGTTTTATCGGTACCGATGTGAGGTTAGGAACAATTCTTAGCGCGCAGATGATCACTTGCAAACAGCTGCTTTCATTTTGATTATTCGCATGCGATGCAAACATACGCGCAGAGAGGAAATGAGGCATCGAGATAAGAAAGAGCAACACAGATAAGGCAATTGGGTGGTAAGAGAGATAATGGGAAAATGGTGGCTATTGAGGGCTGTGAGAAACCTGCTACACACAGACCATAACAATACAAAAATGACACAAAGACTGGATCAGATAACTGGAAACAACACAGTATAAGGGCCTTTAAGAGAGTGCAATGATGTTTCATGTTAAGATTTTAAGGAGGTTTTTTTAGGGTTCCAGTGCAGCTAACAATACAGCATAAATGGAAAAACTTTAAAAAGGCTGATGGGACAAGCCTAGCTTGTGCAAAAAATAAGGATAGATGTGGGTCACCAACGACTTTAATCTGAAATACAGCAGGAGTGTGAGTGTCTACCTGAGTGAGAGCGAGTAGTCGTTCCGGCAGGTCTGGCTGTTCCTCACCAGATAGGAGCTCTCCTTGCACAGAGTCAGTAGACTCTCTGCCTCCGAGCGGCTCAGGGCTCCGTGGTACCACCTGCAGGAGGAAACACGACAACGTGACAACAAAAGTGTTTAACTTTACTCCATGTAAACTGGCGTTGTTGCTTCTTTACTCTTTACCCCAAGGTGTGGACATTTTTGGTTGAAACACACTACAACAATGGCATCAGGCATGGATGAGATCAAAGCATCTGTAGAAACTGTTTCAATTCTATGTACATAAAAAAGAAAAAAATCTGCATATTTCTTTAATTAATGTGAAAAGGAGGTAATTTACCACCCCACTCCCAAGAACCTCAATTAATGAATTCCAATTACTTTATGTGAAACTGAATTAATGAAGCAAAACTAAATAAATTAGAAAAAAAGATTAAATTAAAAGATTAAAAGATTTTAATGTGCTAAGCATTTTGGAATTTCATTGGAGTCAATGGCAGTTTCCACATTTCTATACATAAAATAAGCTTTCACTGGGGTAAAAAAAACCCAACTCTCTTTCTGAATGTCTTAAGTTGTAAAGCAGTGTCTTTTCCTTGTAAATGCTAATCCTAAATGCAAAATAATATTTATTTGATGAAGAAATCCTGTCATAATGTGTTTTGTGTTGCTTTTTGTTCCATCCTGCCTTTTCCGTGCACTATTATTTTTGTTTTTATCATGTATCATTGCAACTATATTTTGTATGGTGACTTGTTTTGTTTGTAGTTTTGTGAAGCACTATGTAACTTATTTTAGATAAGCGCTATTTAAACATGTTAATCTATATATCATTATTAAAGCGACAGACTAATTTTCGAGCAAGTCAATGAGGTGACGTATGTACGTTATGCATCAAGCAAAATGATGTGCATTCTTTCGACCATGCAACTGTTTAGTCTGAGACTAGTGTCCTTCCAAGAGTAAGATTATTTTCATTTGCTTTAGTTGGTCAGTCAATTTCTATAATGAATGGACTTGGTAAAGCACTTTGCTAGTCTTCCGACCACTCAAAGGGCTTTAACACTTCACCCATTCACACCCATCATACACTGAGGGCAGATAGTAGCCAAAATAGTAATTGATTTTACTTCATCAGGTTTCAAAGCGAAACCATGAATCCTGAGTCAGTGTAATAAAAAAGGACTGGGGACACATAGTTAGACACAACCAAAGGAAACACAACAAACCCCAGTGCTGTCTTAAACCTTTATGTGCATTCCCAAAAGAAATTAAACCTTTTTGATCAATATCCAGCTGGAAATTAATTTCCTCTGTTTGCTCAACTGAGAAGTAATAAAACAACCATTCAAATCCAATTTGTCGCACTGGGGGGGATTATTATTATTTTTATTTTATTTAAAACATTTTCCTAGTGACACACACTGCACAGTAGAAAATGAAGATCATGCATATTTAACCAAACAACATTATTAAACTGTAGTGTTGTTTAAATTAAAATACTACCTATTACTTATTACTCAACATCGCAGATCTTTTTCCCAGTTCACAAACTGGCAGTTTGGCAACAAATATCTGTTTAAGTGTCAAGTTATGGCCAAAATCATGTTTAGTGAGGTCAAAGTGAGCTTTGACCACCTGAAGATGAACATCAGTTCACCTTTAAAGACTAGGTGGACTTCTGTGACAAATTTGTAAGGTCATGACAATGGACTGGACGGACGGCTTTCATTGGCAAGGAGGCATAAAAACATTTGAAACACCATATTTTAATATTTGCAGATGTCCACTTACACTTGTCTCTCCAGTGGCATATATGGATCCACTCTCTCTCCCAGGAGAGGAGGCGTGTCACCAACCAGACGGAGTGTAGTTGAGTCAGCTGTGGATGATGTGGTGCCTGTCTTGGTGAGCCTGGTCGGCTCTGTCTGAGCTCGTGAGCGCTCCCTTTCTGCCCCTTCAAACTGAACTATGGACAGACAGAAATATCCAGTAGATTAGTTTAAAAAAAAAGAAGATAAAAACACATACAGGTATGAAATTGATTTAATGACAATGCCAGTTTACCTGCTAGAGCTTTAGAGATGTTGTCCTTCTTCCACTCCCAGGGCTGGTCGTATTCATCAGCTGGCCTCTCATCATCCTGAGGCAGCCTGCTCTCTCTGCTGTCTATCTGAGCAAATCCAGCCTCAACCCTCTGAGTTTGTTGTTGTGCTGATGGTGCAGCTCGGTGGTAAGGACGAGGCCGTTCCTCATACGGGTTATCGTATAATTGGCCACCATCACCACTCCCAGACCTGTTATTCATAATGCCGTGTTGCAGTTCTGCACAGTAAACAAAGCTTAAATTACTTTTAAACTTTTCCTAAAACTGTAAATATTGAGCCAAAAAACTAAAATGTGGTAGAGAAAAATATATCTTAACAAACCTGAGATAATCCGCTGGGCTTCAAATGGCTCCATGTAGCTGCAGCAGTCTGTTGATGCAGATTTGGACTCCCAATTTGGTCTGCCTCTTGGGTCTGGACGGACATCAAAGGGATCAGAGTAGTCTGTGTCAGCGTCCGACGCTGCTGGAGCAGAAGGGATCACCTGGGTGGGGAGAGAGAGAAACAATAAGCATCTGATAAATAAATAAATAAATAAACTGGAAATATAACTCTGTGTGTGAATCCATGTTTGTATGAGAGAAAAGGAGAAAGCAAAATGAGATAAAGACAAAGCAAAGGATGGAGGGAATGAAGGACAAATGCCAACGGAAAGTAAATCAGAACACAAATAAAATCGGTACTTACAGGTTCCTCTTGAATAGTCACAGGATTTAGGGGGACTTTACAGCAGCTAAACTCCTGAGAGTCCACCTTAATAAGTCTGTGCTTGGGAGACACCACTTTCACCTGGAACATAACACATGAAAACAAATTGTTAAATGTTCAATAATCACCTCAATACTCACTGTTAAAGTGAGATCTAGGAGAAAAGTTTATATTTTCCAAAAGGTACGTTTAGGGAGACATGGTACTTGTATACAATTTCTTAAAAACTTAATTACGTACATGATTGTGAAAAGGTACATGTCATACCTCCAAGCCATTAGGCAGCACTGAACCAAATGCAGGAAAAGAGGGAAGGCTCACTGTGGCACTACAGGGGCTGAAACCACCATTCTGATGCTCCTTATCAGAGTGTTGATATGGGTCCTCGAAATCGAGCTCCTTCTGAGCTCTGTAGGCCCTCAAAATCTCACTCTCACTGTAATCTGGCCTCGGGGGCTGTGGAGGGTCACGCCTGGTGCCAAAGTTTAGGTAGTCCTTCAACCACTTGGCCATGGATCTGGGAATGAAGTGGTAAACCGATAGCTTGGAATAAATAAGGATGACAAAGTGCTGAAAAGACAAAAGTTTCTTGTGTTGTAATCATGTTTCTTGTGTTGCATAGGGTTAGGGATATTGTTGTATATTTCCCGCAAGGGATCAATGAAGTATCATGCTAAACATCAGCTTCACAAATGTAAGTTTTCAATATTAAAAATTGGACAAACCCAACTGGACAAAAGACCACAAGTTCTTGCATCAGATCCATAAAAGATAGAGTCGTTGACATAATGAGACTTAAAATGAGACATAATCAAGACTGAAAACCAAAGGCGACCCCAGGGCCCCTCGGCTTTGGAACGACCTGCCGGAGGAGATAAGGCTTGCAGAATCAATAATCTCTTTTAAATCACTTTTTTTACAGAATGGCTTTTATGTGATGTCGTCGTTTTAATGTTTCGTTTTCATTTGGTTTTAGTATTTTATCTTATATTCGTTTACTATATTTTACCTATTTCACTTGATTTTATTTATTTTGTTCGTTTATTTGATTTGTCACTTGTTATTTCATTTTGTTTCTTTGTTCAGTTTTATCCTAACGATTGTTCTTAATGTTTCTTCTATTGCACTGCTTTGCTGGCTTGTCTGTCGAAGCACTTTGTAAACCTTGTTTTTAAAAAAGGTGCTATATAAATAAAGTTGTTATTATTATAATTACTACTACTATTATTATTGTAACATCTGTAACATTGGGCTGGGCCTATAAACAGTCTTATAAGTAAAGCAGGCTGATAATCACCATGAGGGTTTGGTTTATAAACTTATATAACACCTGACCATCAATCAACAGGTCAAGTGGAATGAGAGAGGGTCAAATATGGGGTCAAAGGTCAACGCTCGCCAGCTTGCTACGTCAACAAATCGCAGCAGCTCGTTCGGGGGTAATTGAGGGGGTTTTCAACCGACCACCTGACGTCACTCATAGAAGTGACAATAGGTTAAGGTCAGCCTTTGATTCAAAACGACCAACACCAAGCTAGATAGTTGACCAACACTGCTGATGTGTTATTTGTGTTAAACAAGTAAAGGGTTAAAGGATTGAGAGTCGCACAACTGATGGTCAGATGCCAAAGCTACGTTAGCTACGTTAGCAGCTAACGTCTCAACCGTCACGTCACCGAACGTAACGTTCCAACCGTCACGTCAACTAACGTCAACTGCTAACGTTCTTTTCGCTCACCCTCCTTCTTCGCATTGGCGGCCTCCCGTTCCGGTTATGTCTCCCGGACTACCATCCGGCGTGTCGTTGTTAGCGGTGTTAGAAATGAAAATGATACATTGTTCTCCGTGAAATACGTTCTGCTTCTGAGCCAAGCGGGCCAGTCAGCTAGTGTTAGCCGGACCCAGACGAGACCGTGACGCGGAGCCCGACACAACACACACTGGCACGGCGGGCTGTCTTAAAGGCGCAGAGTCGGGTATTTGTGGTTGGTCGACAGCTGTCTTAAAGGGGCAGAGTCAGGCATTTGTGGTTGGTCGACATTAATTCTTTAAATGTGTTTTGTGACTCCAGGACTATTGCTTGATCCACAAATAAAGAACATGTGTCTCTCTGATGTAACTCTGTGTTGTTTTTCCCCATCCATCCAAATATGCACTTTATGGTTCCCTCTATAAATTAACATCTTGTAAACAAGCTTTGTAAAAGTGTTTGATGTCAATTCAAACCAGATTTCTTATTAGTTTAGGGGGGTATGATTTAAATTTTGTTTCATATTTATTCTCATTATTATCTACCTAAGATCTTCCTTGTTGCCAGTGTTTTGGTACTTTTTGTAAAAAGAAAAAATATATAAGTTTAATGAAATCTTAAGTAAAGAGGTAAAAATGAAACACCAAAGGATGGTTTACATTTTGTACTACCTTGTCATTTGCAAGTGCCTTCATCATTTCAAGTGTCCATTGTAGAAATAAATGTTTTGTTATCTTGTGGTCTAATATATTTCCAATGTCAGGCCTCGTTCTGACTCACACCTTCACATCTGGTTGGTGCTTTCATTTGGTATTTAAACTAAAAGATGTGTGTTAAAAGAAATACAATAAAATATAATGATGCGGTTATGATGACAAACTTAAAGGCATTCATTTTAATGTCAATGACAGAAAATAACTAAGCTGTATGAGAGCCCCTGACAACAGGAAAAGAAGATCATGGAAAATATTAATAATGCATTATCTAAATATCTGCAGCTCCATACCAACAAGCAAAGTGCCAGATAGCTTACTATCAATATTACATCTCCCAGATTTAATAGAAATCAGACATCACATTAAAATGTATGAATGAATCATGAAATCACATTAAATTGTCCACAGAAATGTTGAATTATATACTATCAATACTATGAACTCATTGACATATCATAGCAAGTTTTTAGTTACGACTTGCTTATTGTTATTATGAGACAGTCTTGCTGTCATTGGGCCACTCAAAAATATATAAAAAGTCATATTCTGATGCCACAATAACATTTAAGATATTAAAAGAGAGGCGTCGCAAGATGTCAATACATGTCAAAGACAAGGAGTTGAAGTTAAACAGATTTTAATAAACAGTAAAATATACACCTGATATTTTCACAGGGCAGTTTTGACTCAAAAGAAAATCAAACATTTCAATTTATTCAAGGTAAAATTCTCAGAAGGTCCATGAACCGGTGGATAAGATGGGTTTGAACAGCAGACTAAAAATTCCTGCTAATGACCACCAACACATTGACTTTTCATCAGTCACTTCTTTAGAGGAAGGTTTTTTTATAGATTAGACCCACAAACTGGTTTACACGTGATTTTGATTTCCGTGCAACATTATAAAATGGTCCATATCATCATATGCCTTCAAGCATCATTTATACAATTGTGTGTCAGTCACTCAAATCAAAAACCATCCCAAGCATCTTTTATTCATTCGCTGTCATTGCTGTCACTGTCTGAATACGCCCCCAGCAGGCTTAGAGAAGATGACCCATTTTGTGTGGTAACAGGCTTGGAGGCATTGTTGGAGTCTGCCGTGGACGCCTTTGAATCTGTAAAACATGACACACAATTATTGTGCCTTCCAAATCATTTTTCTATATAATCTGAAATGTACAAAAAAAAATAAACGGGTGATCATGGAAACACAATGGACAAATGTTTGGTAATGATATAAATTAAAGAAATTAACTAATGGTTAATATTTCAGAAGAGTCAAGCTACAAAAGAGTTTCATATAAGATGTAAGAGATACTGATGTGTTACCTGTTTGTGAAGTGGGAGCAGCAGCTGCTGCCACTGGTCTGGGTTTGTTGACACCCGCTGCTGGTTTCTTTCGCACGACCAGAGACCCCAGTGCCCCTTTACTGCCCAGCGTCCCCACACTCCTCTCCCAGCTCTCCACTTTGGCCTTCTTCACTGCTACAGCTGAGGTTCCCTGTTGAAACAAAGCATGAAACAATCCACTATTTCCTGCTCATATGATGTCTTCTTTAAGGTTCTGTGAGATATTTTTGTGTATTTACATCTTCATTAGAGTAAACAACGCATACATGTAACACAGCATTCCTGTTTTTAATCTTATCTCATGAATATCAGCCTCACTGTTTACAGTTCGCTCCCCTTAAGCCATATTGGAGTGGTATTAAGTAACAGTTTAAAGTGTTCAACCAGTGAAACGCAAGGCGACCTGTATTGTGAAGCTGTCACTTGAAACACGGTGACTTTGTAACCAAGCTTCACACTGACAGCAATAGTTTATCAAGAACACAAAAAAAGATATGGTTCTTTTTGGGAATGGTTTGGCTGTTGATCAGTATTAAATTATGGCTTGGCGATATTTCAATATTATAATTCTGGGTACACAATTACATCATATTAGTTGATAATAACAAGCAAATACTTAACCAAATTATCCATTTTGCACAAAATGTCTTAATTAAATGAGAAAATACTTTCATTTGTCAAGTATTTAATTCACACAGGAGAATAAAAGGCTTTCCAATGTTGTTATTTCATATGGACATATAATTTTAGGAAATTACAAAAACATGTATAGAGTTATAGAGATATGAAATGCCCTATTTTGTGATAAAAGATTTCAGCCATATCTGCATTATACATATTGCAGAAACCTGAAGGAGCAACAAGAGGGCGAGCACAATGAGCTATCAGATGAAGAACTTCAGGCCTCAGGACTGAAATCTTGAGGATTTTAACTTTAAATATGATAAAAAGACACCTTGACGGATATTTGAAAATGTCATTCACTGAATAGGGGAAACATTTGACACATAGTTGAATGTGAGTGGTCGTTCATACCTGTGCCTCTGTGGGTTTGACGGTAGTGAGGATGTCTGTTGGTTTGTCTGTGATGGGTTTCTTTGACTGCGAGCTGCTGCTCTCCTCTTCCCTCTCTGAATCAGAGTCAGAGTCTCTGAGTCTTTTCACAAGGGCACGATCCAACATCTCTCTGTGAAACAAATCACGCATTCAGTTTTAATTGGGTTTTTTATGACTATTGCTCATAGTTCCCACTGATATTAAGAGGAATACACGTAACAAAATGATATGCAGAGATCAAAGTTCCTATGTATCTGTAGCATTTTCTATGTAGTCTTTAAATTTATATTTAAATGACTTTAGCAAATACCTTTTTATCACTTAAATGTAAACTTGAATAAAGTACCATTCTGTAACTACCACTTGTCTATATAAACCTTCCTCACTCACTTTGTCTCTCGCTCATCCTCTTCTTTCTCCCTCTCCTTCTCTCTCTTCTCCAGCTCTCTGTACTTGTCGATCATTCCCTCAAAGTCCACCTGAGCCTGCCTCTGGTTCAGCTCCTTCAGCTCCTGCAGGTTCTCCAGAACCTCCATCTCCATCTTAGAATCCTTTGTGCGGTTCTCCAACACCTTTTAGAGGATCGGGAAATCATTAACTCTTCATTCCTATTGGCAATTAAAAATAATAACAATAAATTACATTTAAACACTGACCTTCATGGGGTTGTTCAGTTCCTCTTCTTCCCTCTCCTGTACGACTCTCTTCTCCTCCTCCTCAATCAGTTTCTCTGCTTGGAAGTTTCTTGTGGCGCCGTGCTCCATTGCATAGTCTGTGTTCTCTGGGTCAGTCTATAGTCACAACATGTAATAAGAAAGTGTGAGAAACAAATTATGCATAATGCTGGCGATGTCTCTTTCCGCAAAATAGCACACCCACAGCTATATATATTGCCATTACTTACTAGCATTTGTTTTGTAAAATTCTACTCAATATTACAGCAAGAATCAGTGCATTACATAGTCTCACCTTAAAAGTAATCTCAGCAAGGCATCGAGTACATTTGATGTAGAAACGGAAGATGGGAAGTCCCATGTACAGCTCATTCTGAACAGTTTCTTTGCGTGCATTGAACTTCTTCCCCTTGTAGATGTACTCGCCACATGTTTTACACCTGCAAACAACCAGAGAGGCAATGCTGATGACACCACTGTCACATGACCCATTTACAGAGGCCAGAAAGTGTTTGTGTTTAGGAGGTAGTATGTTCCCTTTAAATAAAACCAATTATTAAGACATAGTTTTTACCTTAGAAATGAAACAAGCCAGCAAGGACTTATATTCTGATTAACAGCCAGTGAATTCCATTTAGCTAGAGAGCTCAACGTTATCCTTACTTTCTCAGTTAACTTGAAAAATAAAGAGACACCATTCAGAAGTTTAGTTTTACAAGGCCTTCATTTAGGCATTTTGTCAGGATTGTCAACAGAGGCATACAAAGTTACAAGGTGCAGCCTCCTTTGACTGTACTGCGTTCTTAAAACTATATTCAGAATTAGAGCTTGATTATTACATCAGCAGGGACAATTTGATTGACAAATTGTAGTTCACTGTAGATATATCAGAAACTCTGTCCGTGTTGGCTAAGGAATACAAAAATGTAAAAAACATGTTTGAGGCTATTTATAAGTAGTGTCCCCATTACAGTTTGGACAAGTTTATCTTTCAATGGCCACATTTAAGGAATCAAAAATGCTTGTTTATGTTTACAAAACAACACCTGCAAATATATTTTTATCAACATTTATAAAACTCTCAGACACTTCAATTTCACCCTTGCACATTACTATGCAATAGATATGTTTACAGGTTCAGGTTTAGCTGTGAGAATGAGTGACAAAATAGTGCACAGTTAAGGCAGGAACTGAAATAATAAAAACTTGTCTGCCTAACCCAGCTCAACACCAGCTTTCTGGGAGAAAGACAGATCTATTACTCAATTAAATGAAGCTACCAAGCATTTAGACTACTGGTACGTTGTTCTGAGATCCTGGGTGTAAATATGGGACACATCTGCACAATGTTGTTCATATCTGTGTATTGAAAACAATCTCCTTCAACCCTGTTATGAAACTTCACCCACTGCCACACCAGCTGTGTGACCATGGATGAAAAACACAAACCTCATGTTGAATGGAGCCATCAATCTGACAACATACTGACGATCTTTAGGGAGTTTAAGTTTGGGGATTTTGGATGGATCGAAATCCGGGGGGTAGTATTTCTGTGGAAGAAAATAAAACACAGATGTGAGTGACTTAAAAGCTGGAAGTTGTAGTAAAACTATCAGTAGCTATGTAGCAGTAACACTGGAGTTTGATTCCTGTAGAAAGTGATTGTAGCTGATCGCAAAACAAACCTAGAAACACCACGTTTAGCTTTAAAGCTAATGTTAGCCTGTTTGGTTTACAGCTCACAGGGCTGACGTTAACTTTGTTCATATACTCACATTTAATACTTTTCTTTCGGACATTGTTACTTTTGCTGGAAACCCAACGCAGAGAACGAAACGTTGGAATAATTAAATTGGAGGCTATTTCCACAACAGTGCTAGCTGTTAGCTGCTTGTAGGAGGAACGTACACTTCCGGTTGTCTCGTTATTAGCTTCCCGAACTGACGTCAGAGGGTGCTGCTGCCCCCCTGCGGCAGGGGGAGCAACTACAACAGCAACCGGAAAAAGGGTCCTGAAGGCATAAAACACTTGCTATGATATGTCAACACTTCAAAACAGACAGTGATGTAATCAGATGAATAGACATAATAACAGGTAATAACATTTTTAAACAGGTATAATAGTAGAAGTATTGGCTTGTCTGTGTGAATTTCCCCAAAGGGTTAAGTTAAAGATGATTTAAAATTGTCTCATCTCTGATAGATAATGGTAAAGTATCTATTGGTCTATAAAATTTATAAATTGGTTAATTTCCCCGCTGCGGGACTAATAAAGGATTATCTTATTTTATCTTATTTTATCTTAATCTGCAGGATGGTTGACCAAAGCGCCACACTATGGCCTTATATTAATCAATAGTGAGAAATGCCTCTGTGACCTGCTGTGGAAATAAAAATTGAATAAAATAAATACACTGTTGTGATTATACTCCAAGAAGAGGAAAATAATCACACTGGAACTTGTATGTTTGTTTATTGTTTATTTATTTGGACTCCCATTAGCTGTCACACAAGCACAACAGCTACTCTTTCTGTGGTCCACAGGAACAAAAACTAAAAAGGTAATTTCAAGGTAGAGCATAGATTCAAAAAGGGGGCAATAACATTACATGCATACACATACATAAATACATATAATACATAAGTTAAAAATACATTTTTTTGTCATATTTAGTCGTGCATTTTGACTAATCATGTTGATTACTAATCATTTTAAAGTATTAATCACTTGAAACCTAATGTTACCATTATCAAAGTCATAATTTTTCCAATTCAGTTACAACATCAGATTCTGTATCTGCATATTCTGACACTTCATTGAACCCACATCACATTTAATGATATGTATTTTACAATGGCTACAATTTACAATAGGAGACTTCTAGATGCCTTGTGCATCATTGTAAACAGTTCACATGATTTAAATGATTTTCTCTTTCCTCACTCAGTCGCTATACAACTTATTCTTTAGTTGTGTTTTTTTCATACCTTATGTCAATGAGTGAGCAAGTGTCGGATTGGTCACTAGGCTATGGTATATTCCTGTAATGAGACCCCAGAGCATCTGTCATGTCAGTGTGATATATTGTAATGAAAGTCACACAGACACACACACACATTTCAGAATAATCAAATATCTGTAAATTCATTCATATGCTAAAATGCCTTAAATATTTTGTGTACATACAAACAATCAATATTGTGCCAAACATCCCAAACCCAAATCTTGAGATATATTTATAAATGCTTTTATTCAACCTGATGAGCCGTAGGCTTTATATATTGACCACTGCCCTCATTTCATCCCTAGACTCGTCTTTTTCAGGAGACAGATTGTCTCAATATGAGAGAATGAGAGATTGTGAAAATATGGTGGAAGAATTGTCATTGACCTGGGGTCTCTGACAGGATTGGTGTGTAAACATAAGCTTGCCACACACACACACACACACACACACACACACACACACACACACACACACACACACACACACACACACACACACACACACACACACACACACACACACACACACACACACACACACACACACATTGCTTAGAGGGTGGTTAAAGTTTTTCCTACAAAAGGAAATTGGATCCTGATTACAGATTGGTGTCAATGTGGGTCAACCTGAGGTCTGATTTCAGCTTTATTGAACAGAGGTGACACGAGAAGACAGGCAGAATAGATTAGCAGCAAAACATGGAATGTTTTAAAAAGTTACCCTCCACAAGAGGTAGTCAATAATATTTTATTTTTAAGATAAACCATAACCGGGCTGCATTCTTTTCCATTTGCATCTGACAGATCCAGATTTACAGTTTTCCACAGTGAACGTTTTATGTTCTGTGTGGTGAGATGTCTGATCAGCCTGATTCTGACACATCAAAATGACTCATGAATGAGTCACACATGTGTTTAACTGAAAAGGCTTACTTTGCGTACAATAGGCCATAGATTCAGATTTTAAAAAAATGAGCTAAGATTGGAGTCTGGTGATAAAAGCTTGATTCCCACTCAGCAACTAAATCAAACGATCAAATATGTTTTATGAAATGTAAATCCACCTTTCACCCTTCCCTGATTTCATCCTGTCAGGTCCCTTCCTCTAAAGACACAAAAGGTGCTGAGCAGTGTCCCCAGTGTCAAAACCTTCCATGAATATTTCAGAGGGTGGCTGATGTCAACAGCAGCCGTGAAGCGCCTATAAAGAGGGGTTCCCGGTACAGAAGACCTCCAAACCTCCCAAACGTCCACGGAGCAACCGCAGACTTCCCACTTTTTCTCCTGCTCCCATTTCTGTGTCAGCACCATGGTCAGCGCTCGAGCTCTCCTCCTCGCGGCCACCTGCTGTGCCTACCTGTGGCTCGCTCGTGCAGAAGACTCCTCGCTGGAGACGCGTTCGTTGGATTTCCCCTTGAAAACCCAACAGGAGAAAGACCTGGTGAGAGACTGTACCAGGGGTTTGGGTGTGAAATGTTTCAGCAGGATGAATGAAGGCGAAGGGGCGAAATACATTTTTTTATTAATGGCACACACTGCCGTACAAGATAAAGTTGAGCTTTTAAACTTAAGAACATGAGTTTTCATCGAAATGGACACGTCATGTCCAAGTTTTAATATTATTATTTGTTTTATGAATAATACTTTTTGTGGCATTTCATTCTCTGCAGATTGACGCGTTGCAAGAAGTTTTGGTGAAGCTGAGGAGCAAAGAGATGCCCTTAGAGAAAAAGCTCGGCTGGCTGCCTTCGGTATGTATAAGAAATTATAAAACACCTTAATTAGTGCGCATTTCCAGGAAAGGAAATATGTGTGTGCTTTTTTTTTAAACGTCTCTATTTGTGTGAAATTCCTTTAATTTATAATATCTACAAATATGCTTAAATAGAAGATTTTTGTAAATTTGATTTCCAGTGTCTCAGAGCATATCAACTAGGATTTGTCTCGTTTATAAAAACATTTATATGTTTTACTTGGAAATCGAACATACCGCGTACATTTCCGGCTTTGCCTGACATTACTCTTGAAATTCAGTTTTTTTGTCAAGAAAATGAGTTTCCAACCTATATCCCCATTGTCATAAATGTATGTTTTTTTTTGTCGTTCCAGTGTGACGCCGGGGAGCCGTGCGCCGTGCGTAAAGGCGCGCGTATTGGCACGCTGTGCAGCTGTCCCCGGGGAACTGCCTGTAACTTTTATGTTCTCAAATGTTTGTGAAAGAAAAGAATAACAGAGACGCAAGAAAACAAAATCTGCTGTCACTCTCTTGAATAAAAAAAGTAAAATGTGATTAATAAAGATGTCTTTATTTTATAAACTTAGACTGTAAAATGTTATATGTTTTGATTTTGTAGATTTCGAATGGATCTAATTTGTTCTTCCATCAGGGAAGTTATTCGTGTGGGATTGTGGCATCTTGGGGAAAACTTTGATTGGTAGTTTTTGTCATAAATTATTATAAATTTCTCCTGTAATTTTGTTTGTTGTTGTTCCTGTTATGGGGTGAGATAGCAAAGCTGTCCAAGCAACGGTTTCTAAACACATTTGTAAGATAAGGAGGTCAATAAATTAACTACATGATATCCAAGTGTCTGTGTATGTTTCACTGTTATATAAAAAAGAGGGGATGCAGTATGCAGAAATATAGAAAATGCACCACCTCAATTGTAGTCTAGAAACTGGATGATCGTCCTTTTCCCAAATCACTGGATAAAAATGACAGCACTACAACACTTACACGACAACAAAGAAAATAAATAAATATCGATTCCCTTTTTTCCACGTGTCATCAATAATGCAGCCTCCACACATCCACTAATGCAGGGCTTCATTCCAGCACACCAGCTGTCATCTCTCTGTAATAAAAGGCGATGTCATTTTTTCAATGACATCACATCCAAGCGCAAGTTTCCAACATGGCGTCCAGCCGGGTGCCGGAGAAAGAGGTCCAGGACGAGTCGAGACGCGCTGCAACCGCAAACCCCGACTTCAGCACCCACAAATACTCCCTGCTCATCATTGTAGGACGGACCGCTCACCTCAGACAGACCGGACCCATCAGCAGGGACATTGAACGAGGTACGTTTATGTCCACGCCTCTAACAGCTGCTATTTTTTTTTTTTTGCCGTTTTGCTTTTCTCTATATGCGGATAAAATATTCAGATGACTGCAAGTTCTCGTCGCCTGAATCATCATCGAGGATTGCTACACTGACCCCATTGCAGTGTTTGGGTAATTTAATTCACCCTACTGATCGGGGATGCGTCATCTGGCGATCCTCCACCATCAGCATCACCTCATCCCTCTGGGCGCATTATAATTAAAAGCAGTCTGCAGCGGGTGGTTTGTCTTTTTCGCCTCAGTATATAACGTTATTTAAGGCTAAGCTTTTGGGGGAAATGTTAAAGGACGAATATTCAGTCAACACATAGCCACTTTTAAACGACGTGCCATAATATTTGTGTGCTAATGTACAGCAGTAACTGTGGAGACTGCGGGCAGTGATAGACAGAAGGTGTTTTACTGTGTAAGCAAATGGCTATAAAGGCATATTTGAGTGCAGGCAGTTTGTGTAAACACTGCATACAGGCTGTAGATAGATAAGGGAACTGAAACGGAAACACTAAAATAGATACAGAGAGGAACAGCAATATAGATATTAATCATTTAGGCCTAGAAACATTTCATTGCTGTATCTCCAAAATGTCAGTTTTTCATGAACTAAGAAAAACAACCTGTGTCATCAGGCATTTTCAAGTTTTTCTAATGTGTTTTAATGGACTATTTATCTAAAGAGTAGTCTAGGAAGTTAAAATCACCAAATGTTTTTCTTCCTTCTTATCTGTTGTGTCATACCCTCACTGGCCACTTGATTACACCGGCTCTTCCATCAATGCGAATACTTTCACCAAGCTTATTTTTGTTTTATTTTCAGTTTTTGTAAATACTATCAGATGATTCGACTTTAGGTTTTTTATTATTGTTGATTTAGTGGTGCAGTTTTACTAAATATATTGACCCAATCCTTCCTTTCCCATTTTCTAGGAAAAAAAATGACGATTTGCTGCAAAAAATGGAAATAGAAATATTTAACCATTTTAATGTTTTAAAATGTCCTATACTTAAATGGATGTAAGTGGATAAGTGTAATCAAAATGTCTCGTATCAACTTGTACTTATACTTGCATAAATGCCTAAATCGTCATGCACCAGAAGAAAATATACCTCCTTTACACTTTGTTTTTGTTTTTGACAGAGTTAAACCAATTGTTGCTCCACGAGACTGTATCTTTTATGTCTCCAGGTATTCAGTCATGGGACATCGACTTAAAATCCTGTAACCTGAATCTATATCTACAAGAATTTCTCTCCCATCACACGGCGTCTTTCAAGGGTGTTGGTAAGTAACATTAAGTTAATTTGAACCTTTATTGCAAAGAAAGCCCCGTCCCCATGGTAACTCACCAGTTCGGCTGGTCTGGGGTCAACGAGGCAGGAAGGAAGGAAAGTGGAGGCGCAGTCGAGTGATTGTTAAACATGGGTGGGCCTGTTGGACGAAAAAACAATGGAGAACTGGAACCAAGCGGTGCCACCTCTCTTTCTGTATGCAGCCTTTTAGTATGCAGAGCCAAGGACAAACAGGGAAAATGATAAAAAGGCAGACAAACATCAGAGTCAGACAGTCGTGTTCCAGCTGAGCTGATGAACACAGACAGGAACAGACACATCATTATCTGGGGAGGACAAATAGCAACCAGAAATGTTGCCTATGTGGTAAATATTACTGCAGTTTCTCATCTTTTAACAATGTTTGAGCTTACATGTCATTTTAGGGTTTTAAACACGTCATGTACAAAAAATTGAGTGTTAAAACAAACTGTTTATGTTCTGGACTATTTTTTAACTAGGCCAGGGATTTTCTTCAGTCTTAGCTTGTTGCTTAGCAACTTTGCCGTGCCAACAACGTTCCGCAAAACCAGAACTTGTTAATACATTCTGTATTTTGTACCTTTGAAACATTTTGTATTTTGATTTTTGTTACCTTTTGCACAGAGCCAGACCAGCTGTTTCCCCATATTTCCAGTCTTTATGCTAAGCTAAGCTAACCGGCTAGTGACATATAGCACACAGACGTGAGACAGGAATAGATCTTATCACCCAAGTCTCAACAAGAATAAATCTATTTCCTAAATAGCCTTGAGTCACAGAGATGTTTAACATTTGAACTTGTGCATGCCACTGTATCACAAACTGGTGAGCCAGTGAGGAATGGCAATCAATTTTGATTCTGTCTGCAAGAAACTTTGGTACTTATTTGGGTACATTATGTTCTAGTTGGCTGTGTCCGCCTCTGTATCCTCAAAGGTTGATCCAGTTTCCCTCAGACTGGATATTCACTGCAGACTGAGTTAACTTGGCATCTCATCCTCTGACAGTCCCTCTGACTCAGCTGTTCCACCGTTCTTCCTTCCTCTTCTTCGTTGTGGGTGTCAATCACCTGCCCGGTTATCCCAGTTCACTTTATCTCATTGACTTCCAGAGTTCCCCTCCTATTTGCTTCTGGCCTCTCACTCCCTGCTCCGATCTGACTGTAGCTCTTGTTTGCTTCCCCTTGGCTGTCTTGCCCTTCTCTTTCTATTCTGTGTTTTTCTCTTTGCCTCTTCAGGGCAGAAGTGTCTGCGCCACAGCACCAGAGTGTTGGACACTCAGGTGATGATCAGTCCATCTCAGGAACAGGTTCATTCTGAGGTGAGGGAATAAATCCTGACAAAGATACTTGAAAGTTAATTAACCAAACCAGGTGGTATCTTGATGCAGTGATGCAAGAATTCTGATTTGTATTACTTTTTTAAAATAATAAAAATAAACTTATACTAATCTTTTTCCAAATGAGATAAAAACAAAAACAAACAAGCAATATGATCTGTGATCTATGATTGGGTTGTTTCTATTTTGATTCAGGAATTTGAATGCTGCAGCTAAAATGACATGCATTACAGATTTCACTGACAATTATATACCTGATTAAATAATTAATAGTATTGTCTAAGAACTGAACAGATTTTTTCCCCCCAGAGCTCATGTCTTCAAATGGCTTGTTTTGTCAAACCAACAGTCCAAACACCAAATAAATGTAAAGAGCAACATTTTCAAAAAAGAAGCAAAATGGTATTTTTGCTTGAAAAGAGTCTCAAATGTGATGAATAAATTATTAAAACAGTTACTTTTATACTGATTTTTATGGATTATATATATATTCTTTGATTTTTCTCACTGAAGCCTTTCTATTACATTTTTATTATTGGGAAAAAAGTGACATTGCCAAATAAAAAATCTTACCATCTCTGTCTGGCCTGGCCAGGTGTTTGCTCTGCTGTCCAGGGAATCGGCCCAT
Source organism: Anoplopoma fimbria (assembly GCF_027596085.1). NCBI lineage: Eukaryota > Metazoa > Chordata > Actinopteri > Perciformes > Anoplopomatidae > Anoplopoma > Anoplopoma fimbria. The sequence continues at coordinate 8,613,009 of NC_072463.1, read as the reverse complement.
AAGCTGTTAATCTTGGCTGGCCAAAGCGTGGAGGAAAGTGGAGACCTGCTGTTTCACAGAGGACTGTTTTCACCACAGCAACTGAAACAAATACTAACAGAGCAGGTACGGCAACATGTCTCTCTGACTTATATGCATGTGCCGATAAATGTTCAGATGTTACTTCTTCTGCTTTTTAGGTCCATGTAATATTTAGCATCTAAAAATGCAGCCGTATATTAAATCTGCAACCAACTATTATTAGCATTAGATTCATTTGCTCATTATTTGGTCTATCACATGACAGAAGAGAGTGAAAAATGCTGATAAATTTCTCAGAAAGAAAAAGCATAGATTTTCAATTTACAATAACATGAGAGAAAAAAACAGCTAAATGTCATTATTAAGAAGCTAGAATTAACACATTTTGGCCATTCTGCTTGAAAAACTACTTTACACAATTTAATTTCTATCAATCTACTTATCGAAAATAATTAAGTAATGTTTCATTGCTAGTTTATTTTACCTCTAAACTCATACACCATCGTCATCATCAACACCTCCTGTAAATGTAAACAAACATGTCATGAAGATGGGGAAGAGAAGCTGACCGATGTTGAATTTTTGAGGCACACGCCAATGTTTATTTTTGAATATCATCAAAGTAACAGCTGATTTTCTATTTATTAGTTTAATGATAATTAACAATGGCCCAGCTGGTTGATCATTAACCTGTATTTTAAAGTATCTAATAAAAATTCTCTTATTTTAGTTCATAGATCAAGAGAGCTCCACCTCTTCCTCCGAACTCAGTCTGACCCTCAGCTGTCCCAACATCGGCCAGTGGAGGAAGACCCTCTTGGGAAACCAGCCTCTGAAGGGTCCTTTCACACTGCACATAAATCCCCCAGAGGTGCTGCCTGCCATGGAGGCTCTGGGGGAATTCACCTCCCTCATCTCCGGTACTCTTTCCCCTCCATCTCCCTTCGACCTCCTGCCTCCTCCCACCACCGTGGGTTTTCTCAAGCTGTCCCGCCCCTGCTGCTACGTGTTCCCCGCCGGCCGCGGTGACTGTGCCTTTTTTGCCGTTAACGGGTTCACGGTGCTGGTGGACGGCGGCTCGGACGCTCAGGCCTGTTTCTGGAAGCTGGTCCGACATCTCGACCGAGTTGATGCAGTTTTGTTGACGCACATTGGGATAGAAAACCTCCCCGGGGTCAACGTCTTCCTGGAGAGGAAGGTGGCTGAGCTGGAGCTGAGCTCTGATATCAAAGGTAAGAAGTCAAGGCCATTCAATCATATAATGTCCAAAATCACAATTTCTTTCTTAAAGGACTATACAATCAGTTTAGCATATGTCACACTGTATCCTCAGACCCTTTGTTTGCATAAGAAAAAAAATTCAGGAAGAGCAACAGAGGAGAAATCCCTCTTTCTCTTACTGAAGGAAGATGATATGAGGAAATGTTTCGAGATTGGGATTTTTGTCATCTTTTCCTGTTTCATGTTCTAATTATCCTTTTGTCTCTGTATCCTAATATCCTTTTATCCAAACAGATGACTCGTCTAAGAGGCTCATCTCCCCAGAGCTTGGAGTCGTGTTCTTTAACGCCCCCAGCAAGCTGCAGGTTGAAGAACAGACTTGTGAGTGATGCATTAAAACTTACTGTAATTTCTAACGTGAGTGATTGCCATCAAGTTAAGTTATTATTATTCTCATATCAGGTGAGGACAATGTACTGAAGAGCACACACCAGGCGGCCCTAACCCTACAGCTGTTGAAGAAGTTAGACATCAGACCACAGCCATTGTTTCGCCCGCAAGGGGTTCCCATTGAACCGCTAACCCTGTTCCAGAAGATGGGAGTGGGACAGTTGGATTTATACATCCTCAGCCCCGGCAAAAACAGCCAGGAGTACCAGACACTCATGCATAACTGGCCTGATACAGTGTCATCAGCATCCAAATCCGAAACTCTCCCACTCACCGCCCTGGCTTCAGTGTCTGCCCTGCTGGTGTGGCACCCAGCGTGTCCCCAGGAGAAGGTGGTCAGGGTGCTGTTTCCTGGTGTTACCCCACAGGCAAAGCTGCTGCTGGGGCTTGAGAAGCTGAAGGGGCTGGCCTTCCTCCAGAAACCCACAGTGACCACCGGGGACATGGAGAGACTGGGGGAGGACAGAAAGACCAAGAGGAGAGAGAGCCAAGACAGTGGCAGGTCCAAATATGGAAAAGAGTCAGGAGTTAAAGAGGATGGAAAGGAGGCAAAGGTTAGGGAAAAAGGAAAAGTATTAAATGGAGTCACTTCAAGAGATGCTGATAAAACAAGAATCAAAGAAACAGGTGTGAGGCAAAAAGGAGCATTGTCAGAGAAGAATACCTCAAACAAAGTAGGAAGGAAGGATGGGAAAAAGGAGGATAAGCCTGGGAATAACCAGGAGAATGGTGTTATGAGGAACGATCAGGGGAAAAAGGATGTTCTTCCTTCCAAACCAAAGAATGAAAATAAAACTAAGCTCAAAAAGGAAGCAAAAAATGACTCTAAAACAGGGGTGAAGAAAACAAGAAAACCATCAGGAAAGGATGCAAATAATGTAAAGAAGGTAAATGTAAACACTGCAACAAAACCTGACACTGGGAGTGTGTCGGAAATCCCACAGCCAGTGGGACTTGATACAGAGCAGCAGAATCAAAAACCAGAGAAAGAGTCTGAAGAGAACCCCTGTGGCTCCAAGTTGTCTACCCCTGAGGATATGACTGCTGATTTTCTCAGGCTCCGGGAGGAAACTGAAAGAAGTGAGGCGCAGGTGGAAACAGCAGATAAGGCAAAGCAAAAAAGCAGTGAGTCAGGAAATGAAAAGAGCCTTGGCGGTATGAGCACAGAGAAGAGTATTGTGGCTGAAGAAGCTGCAGGGATAATGGGAGGAACGAGTAGTGATAATGGAGCGCAAGACAAGGCTGGGATTGGAGAGAAAGCTGATGTAGACCTGCAGAAAGCGCATGGAAATGCCGCAAAACCAGCAAAGGTTGTAGGATTTCCATCTCCCCTGAACAAGGCGTCAAAAAACGAGAGCACAGACCAGCTGGACTTAACCCCGACTGAATACACTCTCCTGGACGGGGCTTTGAGAAACAGCCCTCCCTCTCGATCCTCTCCAGAGAACCAGGCCCCTGTCAGCCCTGAAGAGCAGACCGTTGAGCCTGCATCCCCTGATTCACGGCCCAACAGCGCAGGCCACACTCCTTACTGTCTGTCCCCAGATGATGTTTGGTGCAATAGGGCCACTCTCAACAGGTTACAGGCCCAGATGGGTAACTTAGAGTCAGCTGATGTCGACCAGCCAGATGGATCCTCCAAGCAAAGTGAGGGGCAGTCCAAAAGCAATCCAGAGAGTCACACAAATTCCAGAGAGAGGCAACTAAGTTTCCTTTCTTTGGGCTCATTAAAAGAGGGAACTTCAGACCCCTCTCCCTCTTTCACTACCACCACCACCACCACCACCACTACACACTCCATGCCAGCAGAGGTGAGCTCACCTCAGTCAACAGAAGTAGACGAATCACTATCCATGTCCTTGGAGCAGGGACCAACCACTGTGAGCCAGAGAGAGGGGGATGACAGTGCTCATAACTCCCACTCCAATGGGAGCCATTTTGCTGGGATGTCTTTACCGATAAAGAAGCCTCCCAGATCTTCAGGGCAGGGTTCAGAGATGGGGCGGCCTCCAGCTCCTAATACACTTCATTTTGAGGCATCAGCTCACGATGTGGATCTATGTCTGGTTTCCCCCTGCGAGTTCAACCATCTAAAACATCCTGACTCCAGCTCGGGTGCTAGCGAGACCTCAAGAGGAGCTCTCACTCCACATCATCACGGCAACAACAACAATAACCCCAAGGACGCGTCACCTAGTGAGTCATGTGCCCCAGTGTGCACGGAGGACTGCCAGTCCACCACAGCAGATGGATGTCTGGACTCAGATGAGGATGAGTCGAGCAGTGAGCCATCTAACTCTCCCGATAATATCCGCTCCAGTCAGGCTTTGCCCCCAGACCCTCTTCCAGCCCCTCTCAAGGACAGTCCGCCTTTACCCCCACATCCGGACACATCCATGCCCGTTCCTCAGTCTGAATCCGACGCCACCGGGAAGAAAGCAAAAGCTACTGGAATGCGGGGGAAAAAATCTCCAGCGGTGAGTTTGTCTTTTGAACATAGAAGAAAATACTGTGAAATATGGTGCATGAGTGTATTGAGGAGAATTTTTCTTCTGCCCAATCAATACCTGTTCAGATTCCTGAACTTGCTTATCGGGCAGTATCCATCCAATACCAGTGTGTTAAATATTCATGGCTACTGGTTTTCCTGGGGGGATTTGCCTGTGTAAAATATGGCCAAATTGCTGACATTTTGCTACATCTTGGTTAGCAATGCCCCGACCAGCAACTCTCAACAGAGAGGAGAAACAACAGAGATGGCTCTCTCTTTAGCTACACTCATCATCAATTATGTTTTTTCCAGAGCTAATGATGGAAGTAGCTAACAAGTGAGCCATCTCGCTTGTTTCTCATCTCTGTTGACAGTAGCACATGCACAGTACCGATTAGCCAGGATGTACGGATCAAAAGTGAGTGACACGTGTTGTTTCTTAATCCTGGGTAACGTAAATGAGCTGATAAATTTTATGATAATGTGATATCAGATCTGTGCAAAAAACGATTGTTCTGACCGATTGTATCGGAGGCATTCACGAAACTGATATTGCAAATATCTAGTATTTAGACCACATTTCTGGTTCTTTTTCTTAATATTGAGGATTCAATGAGGCCTTAGTGTCCTCGTGCCATAAGGAATCATAAAGGTATAACATTGTGCCCAATTTAAGTATTTAGTCCTGCTCACAGCTTTTAATATTGAGTTACATGTTTGCTAACTTATTATGATTTTGATGACACAATTATTGTTTACTCTTATGGCTGAAGTGAAATCTAACATAGAACCTTTTTATACAATTGTGCTTTTCTCTTGCCAGGTCGTTGAAGCCTCCCAAAAATCAGGCTCAGGGAAAAGCAGGACAGGGAGCCAAAGTGAAGTCACAAAGGGGAATGTCTCTTCTACTCGCACTCCTTCCTCCAGCACCCGCTCAGCACCAGCAAAATCCGCTCCCAATCCAGGTAGGAGGTGTAAAATATTATTCATATGAAATACTGTAGAATTTCTCCAATCATTTTTCCTTTTCCACTTGTACTTTGCAGACTTACGTGGGTCTAATGTTTCGTATTAAAATGGCTTTCAGCAGTTTCTCCTCTCTCGCCGGTCACAGGCTCCAAGTCTACCTCTGTTGGCGAAGTCAGTGTATACGTGGACCTGGCCTATATTCCCTCTGGAGCCTCCTCTCCAACAGTCAGTGTGGACTTCTTCAAATGCGTTCGCTCCTCCTGTTACATCATCAGTGGTGACAGTCAGGAGAAAGAGGAGCTAATGAGGCACACACTGGACGCGCTACTGGATGCCAAGATGTCCTGGCCTGACACTGTGCAGGTAGTTTACAATCATAAACGGGTTCTTATAAATGTGATTAAGTATCTCTGGGTGTTCTCAAAGAGAGGAAAATGAAGATGGACGATTGCGGATCCCAAAGCGTGAAATTGATGGAGGGAATTGTTTGTAAGAAATTTTGCTGGAAACTGGAGCCCAAACTTCAATTTATGCCTGATTCTCTGAAGATAGTCAAATCATCTTTCAATGTGTGCAGATGACTTGAAGACTGTAGACAAAGATACTGACGAACAACTGAAAGCGATGGGAGTTAAATGTAAGCTACACTGCAGATACATTTTCTCAATCTATCCCCAGGTGACACTGATCCCTACCTTCGAGTCGGCGCCGATGCAGGAGTGGTACCAGCAGACCCTGGACAGACAGAAGGAGCTGGGCATCACCGTTCTGGGATCCAACAGCACTGTCGCCATGCAGGACGAGACCTTCCCTGCTTGCAAGATAGAGTTTTGAAGACTTAGGGATGCAGCGATGGAGGGTGAATATGAGCGGACGGATAGAAAAGTGTGTGTAGAGAAAAAAAGAGACAGAGTTAACGGAGTGAAAGAAAATTAGAAACAGATATTACGGGGAAATAAAGAGAATATATGAGCCCTTTCTGCACGAACACAAATAACATGGGACTTTCACCCATTCCCCTTCTGGTAATCACTTCTTTGTGGGCTACTTTTGCACCAAAAAGCCCTTCCTGTGGGGGAGTATTGCATGATTTTTTTTTAGACCCATGACCCTGTGCAAAACAGGAGAGGCGATCACACTGGTTGCAAAAGAAGCATGTTGGGCTGCAAACATGTTGGATCACGAACATGAAAGCTGTGGTTTTAGATTAGTCAATATAGATAGCACACATGGGGTTGAAGGCACTTTGTGTAGGCTTGTTTTAATAATCATTTCAGTACTGAAGAGTGATTGTAGTGTGTGTTACGTTAAAGGGCCCATTTTGCTGCTTTTCATGCCACATTTACCAATTAACGTCACTTTTCCAGACACTCCCAAATGGCAGGAGTATGCACACTTTTGTTTATGAAAGCATTGGTCGTATTATATTGATTTTATTTATAAAAAATATATTTGTCTGATTTGCACAGACAATGTATGTATCGTAAAAAAGAGCTTCTTACATTGTACCTGTAATGAAGAGTTCCCAGTGTGTGGTCAGGTGTTTGTTGTGATCACTGTAAGCGGACAAGAGGTGAGCTGTGGTGTGTGTTGTACCTGCTTTTAAAAAGTACTGTGCCTCCGTGGCTTCACTGTAGACCTTGCAATCTCCGCAGAGCAAATTGACGAGATGCGACGTATCTGATGTTGAGTGATAATCTGAGATTATTGAATCTGAGGGTGAAAAAACTAATCTGTCGACAGGGATTAGAGTACCAGATTAAATTTAGTAGCATTAGAGCAATCTTCTCATAAAGAACGGTAATGTCATTGTAATCAATTACAGGAGCTTAAAATCATGCTAATCAGGAATCCGACAGCAAATGCTTTTGTAAAAATCGATGTTCACTTGTTATCTTACAAAAAAAAACACTTAAAGTGATGACATGTATTTAGATTGTTGATATGATGGATATGATCATATAGTTTATTGTAGACAAATATTTCGCACAGCATAAAATCTTATATGAGTTTAATAACAACTTTCTATGCTGTGCTCTGTAATTACGAATAAATTAGATTGTACTAAGTAATCCTTATACCGAAACTGAAATTACTGAATGGCTGTAATCAAATCGACTGCAGTACACAATAACACTTTATTTTATAAAGTCCCTAATTTCCAATAAAGTTTTCTAGAATAAGGTTTATAATTTGTTAATAGTTTTTGATTATTCCACATATAAAGGGAACATTTTCCAAAAAGAAATGAAATATTTATTGTGGTCTAAATGGAGCAGTTCTTTCAAGGAAATTATTCTGTAAATATACATCTGCTTAAATACATAACTGAATCAACTCTATTTTCCCTTTAGTTCCAAATTATTATGATTTTTCCTAAACTTCATAGGAAATTATGAGCACACATATGTAATGTAACTGATTATATTGTAATCGCTCCAGATCTGTTTGTCCACTGTTTTTTTTAATTCTATTTTATTTTGTTCTAGTCTGGATGTCCAAGAATCGTCATAATCTGATGATATGTAAATGAATCACAACTGATTGTTTCAGTTCTCACAAATGTGGCACACAGAGTTTCCTCAAAACCAAAGCATGAGATCACAAAGACGCCACCAATCACTTTCCCCTATGACCCCAAATACATTGAGGAAAATTTAATTTTGTTTCTCTATCTCTAATTTATCTAAAAGACATTTATAATTATATTAATTCACAGTTGAACTTGTACTATCCTTGATATTTGTTTTATTTTGTAAAATCAGATTTATTTTCTTTTTATCACACTCTTCTGCAAAAGGCTGCCATATTAAATGATTTATTGGCATCGGGGGGATGAAGTAGAGCTGTAATCATAGCTGACAATTACTTGAACCCCAAGTTAGCAAATTGAATAGTACTATGTGTATGTGTCCCGCATGTATAAAATACTGTGTGTACTGTATGTTGTTTCATTCATGATATTCATGAAGACAGAGAGTTAAGCAATGTGGTAGAGCGTAGCGATGGGATGAACGTTGAAAACCTTTCACTTTGTAATTGTCTCTAAGTAGTACATAGAGTAACAATGACAAAATGTGTGGGTTGTGAGGCCGGGACTAATGTATGAATAAAGAATGTGCATCACCATTCAAAAGTGTCTGTTGAGAGTCTTTGACGTGCAACGCTTCCTTGTGGACGTTAAATGAAATTATGAAAGTGTTGCAGCTCAAACAAGTTAACGTGCTCCTTATTTGTAGAAATGTTTTCTTTATCATTTGCTGCTCAGGCTGATTTACAGTTTCACTCTAACACTCCCAACCCAGAGGGTGCAATCCACCGTTTTCCGGAAGAGAACCATGGCCTCAGACTTGGAGGTACTGACTCTCATCCCGACCGCTCCAAACATATTTGTGCCGAGTATCCGGACACAGCTCTCACTTTGGTCATCAAGGACCGAATCCTGAATCTGATACCCCATATTCCCCGCAGTACGGACTCCCCGAGGACACGGTCGAAGGCCTTCTCCAAGTCCACAAAACACATGTAGACTGGATAAACTTTCCCTGCAAGGGGATTGGTCCGCTGTTCCACGTCCAGGACGGAATCCGTTGCTCCTCCTGAATCTGATACCCCTATATTTCCCGGGGAGGCACATATATCCCCCTTTTGAAAATAACCACCACCCCGGTATACCCGACTTCCACGCGACAGTGAAGAGACGTACATAACAATGTCCAGAGCCTTTAGCATCTCCGGTCAATCTCATCCACTCCTGGCGCTTTGCCGCTGAAGAGCTACATACCTCAACGACCTCCGCCAGGCATATGGACGAGACTTCCCCTGAGTCTTCAGACTCTGCCTCTTCCACAGAGGACGTGTTGGTCGGGTTCAGGAGTTCCTCAAAGTGTTCTTTCCACCGCTCGACAATATCCCCAGTCCGGGTCTGCAGTTCTCCCCCCTGCTGAGCACAGCCTGAGAAAAGCCCTGTTTCCCCTTTCTGAGTCGTCTCACGGTTTGCCAGAACTTCCTTGAGGCCATTCGAAAGTCCTTCTCCATGGCCTCGCCAAACTCCTCCCACACCCGGGTTTTGCCTCAGCAACCGCCGCAGCTGCAGCCCTTCTGGCCAACCGGTACCTGCCTGCTGATTCAGGAGACCCTCGGCCAACCAAGCCCGAAAGGCCTCCTTCTTCAGCTTGACGGCCTCCTTCACCGCTGGTGTCCACCAGCGGGTTCTTGGATTGCCGCCACGACAGGCATACCACAACTATTCCACAATGGAGGATTTGAACATGGCCCACTATTCCATGTCCCCAGCCTCCCCGGGATGCACGAGAAATTGTTCCGGGTGTATATATATATATATACATATATATACATACATATACATATATATATATATATATATATATATATATATATATATATATATATATATATATATATATATATATATATATACATATATATATATATATATATATATATACATATATATATACATATATATATACATATATATATATATATATATATATATATATACATATATATATATATATATATATATATATATATATATATATATATATATATATATATATATATATATATATATATATATATATATATATATATATATATATATATATATATATACATATATATATAATGAGTATATTTACTTTTGATACTTTAAATACATGTTAACTAACATTCTGTACATCATCTGTTTATTTAAGGATCCCCTTGCTAACCACTCATCCCATCCCCTGACATACAACATATCATCCTCTTTATTTGAATACTCTTGGTTCAGATAAATACGGGCGGCCATCAAATTCAAAACCTCTTCCAATATTGCCGATATCATCTTAATATTCAGCAATGACATTTCAATAGTGTCCAGTTTGAAAAAATACCTAAGTACCCTCTCGCTTTAAATTGCAAAATATTTTTGCTTGATGACAGACTCCTTATATATAAAATACCTATATTTAAAAATGATGGAAACCCCCAAAGGGCTTGGCAACCACTAAAAAAACAAAAACGGTTTAGTTTCATTTTTGTTTTCCCCTCGACGGAGAAACACAGATCAGCTAAACCTGCTGCATTTTACCAAAATACTTCTAGGCCTATTACTGCAGGTGAGTCTGATCATTTTCAACGGCATCGACAGTTATCAGGCATAACTGTGTCATTGGTTAGGTTACAATTATCGATCAGTGGGGTTTTGTGGAGTCAATATACTTTTGCTTTCTCTTTGATGCATTTGCCATCCTTTCATCATCTTTTTAACAATTAAATATAGTTGTGGGAGGTTAACAGTCTTTGCTGTAATGTTCACATGATGTGAAACAATGCAGTATCATAAAAACAAGAACAAACACCTAAAGGACCAGTTTGTTTTTCAGATTCCTAAACATCTATTCATCGAGGTGAAAGTGAAACTAACCCCTCGATTGTTAAAAACGCGAGACAAAGAGACAAATCTGTTGTGTCGAAGCTGCTATAACCAAAATCTGTCATTGTTGGTGGTTTATCACTGCTCCATAAAGCATGTCTGAGCTAGATAACCATTAGGTAGGCCTACAATTTATAAACCCGTAGATAATAAAGCACTTGTGAATTTATCACATGTGGAACACGATCTTAAATGTGAAAGTCACGTTCTTTTTCACGTGTTAAACTCACATGATATTGTAAACGTACATATGATTTTATATGATTAAGCAGTGGTGGAAAGTTACTGATTCAAAGTACTCAAGTACTGTACTTAGGTACATTTTTTTAAAAACTTGTACTTAACTTGAGATAAACTACATTTATCAGACAGCTGGACTTAATTTTTTCTTCTCGGATCCAATTAATAATTTCACAACTCCTCAGATTTATCTTGTGACCCTTTGACAAGTTAAAACTAGCCAAAACACAACCATCTACAACAATTACATCTTTACAAATTGTTGCGCCAGCATTCACAACCTGTCAACTGCACACCAATTCTTTAAGCTGACTATACCTCTGCACTCAAGTTTCACATTTGAATGCAGAACTTTTAACTTCAAATGTAATATTTTCACAAATTTGTATTGATATTTTGATCACTAATAGTAAGACATCACATTTGACACACATTTCTCTTGTTGAACGCATTTTAAATGTGGTGGCTTATGATTGCGGACACTTTAACATCATATTTAGTTATCATATTTCACATGCCAACACTTTTTGCTTTTTTAGTTACGCCTTAGTATGCCTTATTAGAAAACTGTACCATAATATCTTATCATAGTGCTGCATCTTCATGTGTGTTTGGACAGTCTACCCGCCGTCATGCCTGTCGTTACCTCAAGCCTGTCTGAAGACCACCAGAAGAAGCTGCTCTCTCTCCTGGGTAATGTCAGACTCCACTTGCTCTACAAAGCCAGCGTCCACGGCTTCACTGCTTTGGCTTTCCACAACCGCTGTGACATACAGGGGCCCACTGTCATCGTCGCCTACAATGGAGCTGGGTTTGTCTTTGGGGCCTACACATCTAAGGACTACAACCAGAGCGGAGAGAAAGTCGAGGATGAACAGGCATTTCTCTACAGCATCAGCGAAGGAAGAAACAAACCGCTGAGGGTGGGTGGTATCAGCGGACAGTGCTCTTTCACAGATGAAGTCACAGGTCCGAATTATGGAGCCTTGGTGTTCCTGCATGAGAACGCTGCTAAGATAGAGTCCAAACCAGGGGAGAACTTCACCTTTAAGGCTGCAGAGATGCACGGAGGAGACTTGGCACTGACTGAGTTTGAAGTGTATCGAGTTGAAGGTGTGTGATGATAAGGATGTGTTTTTATCCACGCAATCTGGTAAACTGGTCTTTTTATATCGAATTAGCTTATATGTTGATTAATATATGCAGGTAAATTTACTTAGAATCGGATTGTGTTATTAAAGTGGACTGTAGCAAACTAATGTTGAATGTTGAATAAAATATAAGTGAACTTATGTGAACTTTCATGCAGGCTTGGGAGATCTCCTGGCTAAACCCTGGAGGAACATTCAGTGGACTGCGGAGTACGTAGAAATCTTTGGCAACTTTTGCCACAATGAATGAAAAAGTTGTGACTCGAGTTAATGGCAAAAGTAGAAGAAAGAACAAAATGGTACACCTAACTTTACTTTAAAAAGTAAAATATGTACACATTTGTATTATTTTTGTAAGGTTGTCACCTATTTTAATTTCGAATTTTAAGAGCAACTCAACAGCAGTATTGTATTTGTCGACCTCCTGTGGTTTGATTCCTCACTTTGCTGCAGTGATGTAGAACTGTACTCCAGAGTGGGTAGGTACACTGTGATATCACTGTGGTTACAGATGCAACACACTTAAAAACTTAAAACTTCATACATTAAACGTAACCATTAAACTAATCCTCTGAAGCCAACATGTATTAGAGATGAAGGCTTAAATATCTTCTGTATAATTTGTGTTCCTTCCAGGAAAAAGCAGCAGTTGATGAAGGCCATTCAGAGCTATAAACCTGAGATTAAAACTGTCCAACAAGCCCGAGTGTTGTTGGTGGGACCCGTTGGGGCCGGCAAGTCGACCTTCTTCAACTCCGTCAACTCAGTGTTTCGAGGCAACATGACATCCCAGGCCATCGCTGGTACAGCAGGGAGGAGTGTGACCACTCAGGTTCTGGCACAAGTTTTACTATTTGTGGTACTCTGCAGATATGCTGAAGGGGAACTGTGTCCTTTGTTTTTGCTGCAGCCTAATCATGAATGTCAGCGTATAGCCTGCAACAAAAACAGCAGAGAAAAACATTAAAAAAAGGATAATATTTTACATTTTGTAGTTCATATGCAGGTTAACATGCTTTGACTGATTGCAATATGAATGTTTAACAGATTCCACATGCTCTGATTATAAAGTTTGTCCCATTAAACTACATTTTATGTCTCCTGCAGTTCCGCACATACACCATCAAGGCAGGGAAAGGTGGTGGAGCTGTTCCTCTGATCTTGTGTGACACAATGGGGCTGGAGGAAAATGCTGAGACTGGTTTGAACATTGAGGACATTGTTAACATCTACAAGGGTCACATAAGGGATCGCTACCAGGTCTCTTATAACTATTTACCTAATTACCCACATCTTCATGTAACTGGTTTAGTGGTTAGAATGTACAATGCTTTGTTGAGCCATTATTTAACAAATTATATGCTTCTGCTTTATTTGTTCTTCAGTTTAGTTCCTTAACTCCTCTCCAGGAGGACACTCCTGGCTTTATGAAGCAAGTGACTTTGAAAGATGCGATTCACTGTGTGGTGTATGTTGTTGACACCTGCAAGGTGTCCCTCCTCACACAAAAAATGCTGGACAAGTTTGCTGGCATCCGGAAAAAGACCAACCTCCTAGGTTAGCATTATAAAGATATTATTTTTATTATGGTTCCATCATTTTACAGTTATATCTTGATGATAGTTTTTATATTTTATATATGTATGTTTAAATAGTTATATTACAGACGCGTCTAACTTGGTGACACCAACTGACACCAATACACAAGAATTTTTTGTGTACAGCAATTAATGTAGCCTTTTCCCCGTGCTGAATTATATTTTTATTGCTGCTTTAATGAATTTTAGGGCAAGTAAGCTTTCACTTAATCTCTTTCTGCTATTTAAATCAGGTCTTTTCTGCTATTTTTTCTTCTGCTCTCTTCTAGGAATTCCTCAGATTCTGCTGATGACTAAAGTAGACGAGGCCTGTCCGCTGGTGGCAGAAGACTTAAAGAATGTTTATCGCAGTGTTTACCTCCAGAGGAAGGTAACAATCATCATGTTAAGATGCTCAAGATATCACGAGAGCAGCGATGCTGTAATCAATGACTTGTTCTTGTGGTGGCCTTGAGAATTTAACCCGTGTCTATTTATTTTCCCATCTTTCAGGCCCGGGAGTTGAGTGAGTCTTTTGGCATCCCACTGTCCTGTGTGCTGCCGGTGAAGAGCTACAGTGAGGAGCTGGAGCTGGACCAGGATGTTGACATACTGCTGTTGACTGCTGTGGCGCAGATGCTGAACTACACAGACAGCTTCTTTGAGAACCAGGTTATTGGGGGCCAAGAGATGATTGATCAGCAGGATCTCTACAGATCCAATGAGCTTAGTCGTCCAGTTTTATGAGAACAAACTAAACATCACGTCTGAAAGACGAGTCGCTTGATCATATATATTAACAGAAATGTGTGATTGTTTAAAATGTATCCTTTGATATATAGCTGCCAGCAGAATAACAAGAAGTAAAGACAAACGAATAGTTCTTTTTTTTTGCACAACTGAATATATTCATACTTGTTGCTGTAGTTTGGGTGAATTTACTTTTATATCGAGTTCAGTTACTACTTTTTTACGGAACTTTGTTTGCACTTGTTTGCAAAATGCCTTATATCTGTTATCTGTCATTACACAGTCACAAAATGGAAATAAATGGATAAAAGTATTTGTCTGCACGAACGTCTTACTTGCACATTTATGACTGACTTCAAACTATTGTGACTTTCAGTTTTACAACAGTAGAAAAGTTATTCAGACTTTTCTTTCCCTCAGTCAGCCACCAGATGTCAGCCATGATTTCATAAATTGGTGTCCAGTTATAGAAACTTGAATGTTATGAAAAGACGAGCTCGTGTTGCACAACTGCACCTGCACAGCTCAACATACTCACGAAGTTTACTTTTATACATTGCAATCATTATGCTTAATGCACATTTAGCATCTGTGCCTATACACATGCACATGTTTTATTATGCACTGAGATGTAATACAGATCGACAGGTCAGAATGAGAAAGCAAACGTCCTCCCATATCGTGTAAAAGTCTCTCAGTGTAACCAAACAAACAAACCACCGGTCCACATGACAAAGAGAGACGTTTGGTTTCTTTTGGAGCCAATTGCAAATCTCTGGTAGTTTCGGTGCCGCCCTCTCCTCAGCCCCGGTATAAAGAGTGTGACGCAACGTTGCCAACAACAAACGCTGCAAACGCTTCTGCAGGGACGCGCTGCGGGACTATTCAAACCATCACGGAGTTTTATTATTTTTAACTTTTGAAACATGATTCCAGAGGAAAGCTTTGTGTCCATCGAGAACAGGTGAGATATGTTGCTCGGTTTTCTGCACTTTTTGTCTGATGTGGCTGTAGTTTTTATGGCTGTGTGAGCCATGTGGATGGACATCATGTGCTGGGCAGGAATGCTTCTTTGCATTGCTTGGGCTGCTGAGGGACAGTCACACTCTGTGAGTTTAGGCTTAAGACTTTATCTGTCTTGGGTGCAGATATTTTTAGCACCACATACTTTGATATACATTTAACTTTTTCACTTATTAAAGTTTGACAAGATATATGCATAATGCAACTTTGAAAAGTTGATGCATAATCTTGATTTTACAAAGTCTTTTTTTTAAATCATATTTTAAGACTTGCTTGCCTAATAGGTTTACTGTGCATGCATGTTGCACAGCCAGCAATAAAGCAAGTCCGTCTTTATTTTATCACAATCATCCACATGCAACATGACTGATGAAACTGATGGGACTGGAGGGGTAACCTCTGATAGCTTTTTATCTACCCTCTCTAGGACTTCCTTATTTGATAAAGGTATTTCAACCGCATTTAATGAAATGGGTTAATTCAATATCAGACCCCATTTGTTAAAGAACTGCAGCATGTGTATGACGGCATGCAAAAAGTTAATTGTTCTGTCTTCCCCTCTCAGGATGCAGTCTGTAGGTCTGGCTTTGGAGGAGTTGCTGGTGACGGCTCAGAAACAAGATTGCCTGACCGTTGGCATTTATGAATCAGCAAAACTTCTTAATGCGTGAGTTGAAACTATTGAGTTTGCCTGTAATGTATAAAAACACACATGAAGATGCTTCTCTTGTGTTTCAGAAAATAACTTATGTACTTGAGTGCAAGTGTCAGCCTTAAACTCACACTTTTCTCCTTCTCTCCTTGCTCCTACAGAGACCCTGACAGCGTGGTCCTGTGTGTTCTGTCTGCTGATGATGCAGACGATGTGGCGCTGCAGATCCACTTCACCCTGCTACAGGCCTTCTGCTGCGACAGCGGCATTACCATCCTGCGAGTCTCAGGGGTTCAGCGGCTCCAGCAGCTGTTGGTTGCTGTGGATTCCAACAGAAACCAGGAAGAGCACGGAGACCTCCACTGCATGCTGGTTACGGTATGTTGACTCAGTACAGCAGCCGAGAATGTATCATTACTGATTGTTGTCATGCAGTGCTTTAGCTGTAATGTCGTCATCTTGGCATTGTTTGAGTGAATCTTTATTGCATTGCATTCTGCGGACAAAATGGACATGAATTTGATGTTGTGTTTGTTTCCTATCTAGAACCCCCAGGCGGACCACTGCAGGCTACAGGAGGTGGGGACCTACTGCCAGGAGAGTCGACGCCTTGACCAGTGGGTTCCTGAACTGGTCCTGCAAGAACGCTGAAGAGTCTGGCACCCGCATACATCAACAAAGACGGGAGCTTTCTGGGTTCAGATGCTGATGAACTACAGGATCTGTTGTTGCTCATGCAGGGATGGCCTGGAGTGGACTGGGACAGGCTTTTCTGACTGATAAGCTGGAAGAAAGTAATTCCTTGAAGCAACTATTGAAACAGACAAAGTAGAGACCGGTTTACAAATTCTGCTTCGTCCAAAAGATCCAGACAGAAAAGCAGATTCACATCCATCCAGGCCAAATAGATTTTTACATTGTCAGTAAAACTCCATCAAAGCTTCTATTTTTATGCTTCCGTTTGGCCACTTACAATGTTTATGAGGGTGTGACAATCAATAACAGGAGTAGCATCATCGGAAAAAACGTGTCCACACCCCAACTTCTACCTGGAAGACCTGAATGTTTGTAAGGACAGGAATGCTGAAATGAAACTATGCCGAACATTCCGGTGTATTCTGACATGGGAGAGTCCTTAGCGAGAAGGTGTGTGTGTGTGTGTGAGTGTGAGAATGTGTGGTATGCGTGTACAATACTTGACTCTTTCTTTAGAAAACACTGGGCGGGCAGCATGTGCATTCTTGAAATGAGCAGCTGAACCTGCGTAGGAATCGTCACCATGGAAACTGAAATGGAAATGATGTTCAAGTTAAAGTCACCCAGGATATATTGGCATTTCATGACCACAAAAAGTCAATGCACAATGCATATTTTTTTATTATCCGAGGAGGATACAGAATGGGCAGAGTAATGAGCTGTGTCTGAGCTGATGGAAACTATCTGCTGTAAATTGTTATTTTTGCTGCAAAAGAAACTACAGTCCTCTTTGTGCCTTCAGGATGCTGCTTTGTTTTGATAAAATGCTGTTCAAATAATATAAACAGCGCAACACCGGTAATTTATTAATTGTATCCTTTATGCGTTAAGCTATTTAAGGTCTAATTTGTGCTTTGTTAGTCAATAAATAATTGTATTCATGATTGTTTTACTTCTATATCAAGAACTTAATGCTCACATTTCAAGACAAAAGCCATGTTTGCATCATGAAACTGGAACTGGAACAATAGCTAAGTTGCACAACTACAGTTTACATTTGGGTTGAAGTAATGGGAAAATCATGCACACTTGGAGCTAAGTCTTTGTTGGTGACAGAGCCTGTCACCATTACAAATTGTCTGGCTAGCTCCCTTGTTGTAGTAAACATAAGTCAGTCAGAGAAAGAAACTCGGGTGGAGACAGAAACTCTTTGTGTTGGAACAAACAGGCAAAGCAAGCTGATTCAGACCCAGTGTTCCCAGTCAGGAAGCCTGGGGGGGGGCGAAAGGAAAAAATTGTCTGCTCAAACATATAATCTAATATCCCAGGCCCTTGCATTGCAGTTGTGTACAGGTTTCACATCACATACAGAAGCCAAACCTGCAGATGCACGTTCTAGACGGCTTGGTCTTTAACCACACCCGTGCCACTGTATCTCAACATGATCAGGTACAGCAAGATGTTCCTGCAACACAGTGCGAGTGGTTCATCCTCCCCTCTGCCCTCCTGCCACATTGTTTTGCTTCCCACTACACCCTCCAATCTCACATATCTGTTCACTTTGGCCCAATCCCAATCTTCACACTCTCTGACTCATGGACTTTGAGGCACTCGCAAAGTCCATGAGAGTTTAAGGCTGTCCCAATGTCGAGTGTTTGAGGGCTCTCTCGCAGACATTTTGAGCCCTTTATGCACCCTTTCCGAAAGATCGCATTTCTGCAGACTTTGCCAGAGGGAATTACCCACAATTCAATGTGACGTGAAACACGGGGTTACCAGTGGGACGCATGGACACATAAAAAATAAAAAAGGTAAACAAATAGGACGGTACATGAATTTGCAGCCTGGCAAATTACATTTACTCAGAAACATCAAGGATTAAAGATGGAACAAGAGGAGGAAGAGATTATATTACACAGATTTATTGATCAAACATTTCATTTTGTCACTGAAGCTGCTTTGACAAAAACAAGTTAATAGATTATTTGAAATAACCTCTCATTTTGTGAGAGCCTTGAGGACATTCAAATCAGGGAGTAAAATGTATTAATACAGTATATATCCACAACTGTGCATAATGTTTTTTGACACTGTCATGGTAACGTGATATGTTGCAGCAAAGTGCTGTTCCATTCATATTACACCATTTCAAGCCCTCACAGTCTCTCACACTCAACCATTTAGCAGGTGACAGTGAGTCCCTGAGGGGTTCAGGGTTTAAGGCCTTAGGGGGGACTTTGGGATTGGGCCTTTCTCTGACTGCAAAACATAAGAGAGGGAACATTCAGGCACATGGACCTACCATTTGTTTTGCACAGGGGTGTGGCAAGCGTGGGGACTGAACTCTGATTGGCTCTGGTTAATCCACCATAAATCGCATTGGCTTTGGCTTGCTGAGGGGTTGGGAGGCTGGGAGGCTGGGAGGGGACAACAATGGTTTAAAACTTGGAGGAGACCCGTGACTGTTGAAGCAGTGCTTCAAATGAAACAGAGGCAGCCAGGGGACTTGTAACAATTACATTTATGTCAACTGATCTAAGGCTTAATCTAGCAGTGCTCTTTGTTTACTCTGTTCTTTGTTTTGTCTGTTTGGTGCTACAAGTATTCATCTTTGCATTGCACACTATGTACCAGAAGAGCATGTGTGTCTATGTGCATAGAATATCTTTACAATGAGTGAGGATAAAAAGCCAGACCCTCCTACTCAGAGAGCACTGGCAGAAAAAAAGCCTCAGCTAAAAATGAACAAGAGTATGTGTCTTCAGCCATGCACAGATGGCCCTATGAGACTTTACTTAAGCTGTGGTCAAGTCATATTCGGAATCCCGACTTTTCAATAGCATTTCTTAAATATTACAATTTTTTTTCTGAAAAGTCAGGTATATTCCACTTACTAAAACAGAAGTGCTTCACATCAGCCAATGGCTGCTGTTAAATGTAATTAAACCCAAATTAAATGGATATGGTGTTATTTTTTTCACTGCACAGTATTTAAATCCCCACATGGCCAAAGTTAACATGCATATGCAACAATTACTAATCAGTTGATCCTTAAGCCAACATTTGTGCAAAATTTGAAGAAATTCCCTCATGTTGTTCATGAGATATAGCGTTCACAAAAATGGGAAAGACAAAAGGTCACAGTGACCTTGACCTTTGACCACCAAAATCAAATCAGTTCATCCTTGAGTCTTCTGACAAATTTGAAGAAAATTGTCCAGGGGTTCCTGAGATATCACGTTCAAACAGACATGGAGAAAACATAACGTGTCCACGGTTATCGCCGAGGCATAACAATGACACAAGAGCGTGTGTTATTATGTCATCTTTTTATTAATGTTATCTACTTTTCAATATCATCTTTTTAACAGCAATATCCACAAAATATTAACAGTGTGCAAGAAAACATGAGTTATGGCACATCAGAGAACAGTTACAAAAAATAGATATATTTTCTTCATAATCAATCAAGGCAAAAAGATACATATACTGTATGCATACACAGGAGAGCAGAACACAAAAGATGAGTCTCAGGAAGGGCTCAGAGCCGATTTAGTGATGTTTGATTTCAAAGTCCACCAATGAGGAGCCTCAACTCTCCCCAACCTGACCTGAAATTAATTTCACTTTCACTGCACGCTTCGTGTCACAAAACCAGTGGATTTCCATCTTGAGCCACGTGTTCAACTTTAACACTATTCATTCTGCTGATCTGATAACCCCAACACCAGCATTAACACAAAATACGCCACTATAAGGCAAACTTACAACCAACCAACCACACAAACTGTCAGCCAAACCAGAAATTTAGGTCGGCTGTCTCTGATTTTAAGCCCAACCAGCTATGGAATGATTGAAAAAAACAATAATGATAAAAAATAGCATCCGTCAGACATCTCTAGGACAACATCAGTGTGTGTGTGTATGTTTGTGTGCTGATATGCGTGCATGCTTGTTTTATGTTGTGCGATTCCTCTGCATTTGCTCTCCTTTTTTACTTTAGCTGCACCTTTCAAAGTTATAGAATTGTTCAGATTCTGCGGAAAGCAAACCCCAGATCAGTAATTCTGGGTTACCTTCTACCCGTACCCGCAGTTTGTACTCTTATTTCTGTTAGTACAGTAATTATATTTCTTCAGCTGTATCCTTATTTTTGTTCTTTATTTTAATAAAGATCACCATTCATTTCAACCTTAAATCAGGTTCAAGATAAAGGGATTTATTCAATTTAAAGGAAAAGTTTGACATTTTGGGAAATACTCTTAATGGATATATTGCTGAGAGTTTGATGAGAGGATCGAACCCCTTTCTTGTCGGTTTGATAAATATGAAGCCACAGCCAGTAGCTGGTTAGCTTAGCTTAGCATAAGGACTAAAAACATGGAGACTCTGTTGCTTGCCTAGCTATGACGGCAGGACTAAGATATCATCTGTTCCTTGGTGAGCTTTCGAGGTGACAGGTAATTTACCTTTGAAGAGAGCCTAGCTAGCTGTTTCCCCCTGCTTCCAGTCTTTAAGCTAAGCTAAGCTAACTAGTTACCCCCTTTAGCTACATATTGAACAGACAAATATGAGTGTGGTATCGATCCTCTCACCCAACTCTCTGCCGAGCAAATTAGCATATTTCCCAAAATGTCAAACTATTGCATTGGGTCTCTAAGGCTTTCATGAGTGGTAAAATATCCTGCAGCAGGTGAATCAGGCACAGATAAAGCTACGCAGAAAAAAAAAAAATATTTGTCAGCTTTGTGGGTTGTATGGGATTAATATTGGTCATCGCTTCAAAAATAGCTTCCCACACTTCAACTACAATTTTATCTTGTGACAGAATCCTCATTTACTCTTCTCCAGAACGAGCATCTGACAAATAAAAAGAGTGAGCGGAGGCCAAGCATGATGTTATGAATCAGACAGCGTCACATGACCTCTCCTCCGGTCAGAGTTACCCTGACCTGGAATGGCAGAGCTGCAGTACTGTAACATTACTATGTGACACTCTGCAGAGCACTGGAGGCACTGTGTGTTCTTGCACACTGTGACTCTCTCACTTATACACACTAACAATTGGGTGCACCTCTATTTTCTCTTCTCTACCCACTGCTCTGCCAAATCATACTTCTCAGCCGCAAAACACTAGCACCCAGCACCCACCCACACACACACACATACATACATACACACACACACACACACACAAAGCCCCCTCGATGGCCTTTTTTCAGCTCCTGCTCTCTCCTTACTTTGTAACAAAGACAAATGAGGAATGAAGCTGGACTTTGTACCAAGAACCATCGCCTACAGTGAACAAGCAGTGATGCAAATTAGCAATTTAGCCTAAATTTGAAGCAGTCTGTTGCTTAGCTTAGCATAAAGAATAGAACTGGGTAAATTTAAAGCCTGGCATTATCCAAAGGTAATACAAGCACCTCTAAAGCTAAAGCCAAAACTTGTCTTTCTTACACTTTTGCTTTTCATACAGATTAAAGTAGTGTGCTTCAAAGGTGTTTGTACTTTGATTTTGATACCTTCGGACAGAGTCAGGCTAGCTGTTTCCCCCCCGTTTCCAGTCGTTATGCTAAGCTTAGGTAACCTAACTGGCTGCTGGCTTTAGCTTCATCTTTACCATACAAACATTGGTATCAGTCTTTTCATTTAATCTCTTCAAGAAAGTGCATAAGCATACTTCACAAAAAGTCAAACTATTCCATTAAAAGATAAGTTAACGAACCAGTCAAGGGCGCCTCATTTCAAGATATTTTCCTTCTGTCACAGAAATGCTGAAGACGTCAGATTTTTAAGAAATTTAAGAAGAAAATGACACTTTTAGGACTAAACACACCACTAACTTAATTAAAGTGGGTATTTTTTTACAAGGCAGACTTTTTTACAAGGCTTTTCAAACTGGGTGCACACAGAAAAACAACTGCTCACCTCTCACCACTTCCAGAAACAAAAGTCAGTGGCAAAGGCATTGCAGCAGATGGCTCGTATTGACGTAGTGATTAGAGAACAGAAAAGCAGTGGGGTTCAACTCCCCTGACAGTCAATCAGCAGCCGTAAGTCCTGTCCAAATGACTCCACCCTGCTTGTCACTGTACATTACGCACGACAAAAGCCTTGGCTAAAAGCTCAGATGTAAATATGATGGCACAAAGCCCCTTGCTTTCAGTGATTAATCGTCAAAAGCAGCTCTCAATGCACAACCTTGCCGCTCCTTTAACCTTTGACCCCTCACAATCAAACCTAGAAAAAACAACAGCAAGAGAGAGTGTGTTATGTGCATATGTGTGTGTTGTCCTATTAGCCGTCGCCCACCGAAACCAACACTTGATAAAAACTTGACCGCTCTGGTGTTAAAGGATATATCAAAAGGCTGGTTTTTGCCACTGGAATGAGGTCTGGTGTTGATTAATCCTCTAACAGGAAACGATCCTAAACCTTACAGGGCTTTTGTTTCTATCAGGTGTTTGTATTTGTATTGGTGGTTAAAACCATCCTCTGCAATCGCAAGACTCCATAAACCTGAATGACAAAAACAAAAATGAAGTAATGAAGACTGACAAAACTTGACTGACAAAACAGAATAAGTAGTACTTAAAAAATCCAACACCCACAGAAGGGGATTCTGTGTTTAGATTTTGTATCTTACAAACACTGTACAGGGTAATACTCAACTGACCAGGTTCCATGGACTCCATAGAAAGAATGAACTCAAAAAATAAAACCAAAACAGCTACTCTTCAACTTATCACTTCTGCACATGTCTGAAAGAAAGTTTATACATTTAGTTTGTTTCTCTTGACTTCATTTTTTTCACTTCGTCTTCAGCTTTTACAATCAAGTTTGGTTTGTCAGAGAGGAGGAGCATTGTGGAAAAGAGGACAGATGAAAACCAGGAGGGGACAGCTGGCTCTTGCCGATACAGTTCCTGACCAGTTTGAGCTCGGATTGAAGCAAGCTCATCTACTGGGAAGACTGGAAATTTTGAAGACTGGTAAAGCCAGGTAATTTTTATTCTATTCTGATTTAAAGCAATAATTATTATGTATTTGAACAAGGCAAACAAAAACACCTCCACATTTACACAATCCAATGCAATATATCTCTTCCCATAACTTTATCAATCAAATGAATCAAACATAAGCGGAGAAATTAAGAAATAGAAATAATGAATTTCTCATTTTTGGGACAGCTTCACTTTTACTTTTTAAGTTGGGGTTTTCTCCTCCAGCCTTGCAGTCCTTGCAGACTGATGCTCGGGTGTGGTCAGTCTGCGACCTCGCCCTCTTTCAGGGTAAAGCACAGGGAGGCTTGACGTACAGTAGAAACTTTAGTTTAAGATCCTAGCAGAAAGTACCCCTGGCTTACAACCAGATCTCCTATTGTCTCATTAATGCTGGCATTTAATGTCAGACAGGAAGAGAAACCTGATCAGCCAGAGGCAACACCTATGTCAAAACAAAACAATCCGACAAAAATAAAAATAAAGTATTATCTTATCTGTTAAGTAATGCTTCAACAAAATATCAAAACGTACATTGAGTTCACAAACAGGTTTTTCTTAATAAAAATGCGGTAAACGTCCAGGGTTAATCGCTTGAGTTCTGTGTAGAACAGTTGTTCCCCTCATAGGTGCAGATCTGAGGTCAGCTTAGACATCAATTTCAACCAACAGCAGTCATAGTGAACTGAAGTGGAATCAGTGACAGCAGATCAGCATCTAGAGACGACTTTGTGTACAAGTTGGCACAGCTGGAGGTTTGGCCAGAGGCTGCAGACGGACGCAGTGAGGCCACAGGCAGAGAAGGTCTGTTGGAACAGGTTTGGGTGGGAACATGCTAGCCCAATAAAAGGCAAAAGGCTTTAGCCACTTGCTCCAAAATTACCCTGCACAGGCAGGTTAGTGGGCAAAGCTCTCAGACCTTTTTTTTTTATTTTTTTATAACTCCCACAAAAAAAAGCTTTTAATGAGCTTTTAATGGGACACCA
The DNA here is from genome assembly GCF_027596085.1 of Anoplopoma fimbria. Lineage (NCBI taxonomy): Eukaryota > Metazoa > Chordata > Actinopteri > Perciformes > Anoplopomatidae > Anoplopoma > Anoplopoma fimbria. The sequence continues at coordinate 8,588,336 of NC_072463.1, read as the reverse complement.
GGTCGTGTTTTGGCACGGTCGGCAGAAGCGCCTACCGCCCATTTCTGTTGTCCACATGCATCCTCCTACTCCTTGCCTATGGCACTGCTGTCAGTCCTTTACCCAACCCCTCATTTCATGACAAAAGAAGGAAAAAAAGATCCTGGTTTCCTACTGATTATTAATGTCCAAATCCCTTTTTAAAGTTAAGCTGACACTTGTAGTTAATTTACCAGCATATGTGAATATAACCAAAAGCACCTTGGATCATACTCAGTGATATACTGATCTCAGCCACCGAGAGAACGAGATACCTGCCCCCTAGCTGTGGCTCCGGGGTATGGCGCTTTTCCAGAGAGGCTATTTTGGGAGTTTGTGTGTGTGTGTGTGTGTGTGTGTGTGTGTGTGTGTGTGTGTGTGTGTGTGTGTGTGTGTGTGTGTGTGTGTGTGTGTGTGTGTGTGTGTGTGTGTGTGTGTGTGTGTGTGTGTATGTGTTTCTATGACTGTGTGCGTATGCTGGACTTGAAGTGTGTGTTAGCATGTATTTGTCTGCGGATCAATTTAAGTATTTAATGTGTACATTTATGTGTGTCTGTATGTGAATGTGTGTTGGTGTGGCAGGAGGAACGTAGAGCGGCTATAGGATGATGCAGGGCTTCTTGTCCTTGAAAGGGTTTTCAGAGGTGGGAACCCCGACCAGCAGAGGGTCGCTACGAGCGTGCTGCTCACAGTAACTCATCAGTTCTGCTGCTGCTTTAGAAACCTGTCAGGAGGTAGGGAGAGGTGAGGGTATGTGGAGAGATATTGGACAAGAAGGGGAAAAGAGGAAAAAGAAGGAAGGAGAAGAAAGAGAAATGTATAAGGACTGAAAGGTCAGATGTGGATGAATAATTACGCTCATAACAAACATTGTAGTAAGCTATTGTCATACCTTAATGCGTTCAATCCCCGCCTCAATCCTCAGCTGTTCCACCAGTTTCCTGGCCTGGGCGATATTATTAGTGGTAGACATACTGATCCATCAGAATACACCAACACAGGAGAAAACTGAATGAGAGAGAGAGAGTAAGAAAATGTTTTCTATGCAGACAACAATGGAGGATTTAATCATATATGCTAGGTGACTCCCTGCAGCAACTAAAAAAGTTGGAACATAGTTTTGCATGTTCAGACCAACATGCTTCCAATATGTTTTGTTATTTGTCCAGTGTGTAACCAGAACAAGATTTAGTGGTGACTTTTCTGGCTTGGAAATTTACATTTAAAGCAAAGCAAATATATTGTTTTACACATAAAAGGTACATTTGTTGTAGACAAGTTGTTGATTGTTGATGGTGTTACTACATATATTGTCCTAGTACCGCACTGACAGTAAATACAATCTTGATGAACTTGTGTATTTTCATTTTATGCCCCTTTATATTTACATTTCCAACATTTCAGATACAGATATTGTACATTTTACTCAACGTCATCTATCTGACAGTTAATCTTTGCTTTGCAGATTATACTTTTCAAAAAGTATTTTAAATTAGCTTGACCAACTACTGACCAATATTAAAATGCTGCTTTGACATTCATGCATCTGTGTTAATCATTCAATAATCTAATATATGATAATATACGGGCCATTTTCTGCAAAATCAGCTATTTTATTTTTGCTACTTTAAGTAAATTTAGTTGATGACACTTTTTTCATTCTGTACTTTTTATTTGTGGTGGTATGTTTTTACATTTGGTATTAAAACTTGTAAAAATGTTCTCAATGAAATTATGATTTACAATAGCTTCTGGGTTCACTGGCATACTGTTTATGAACATTGCTTTCATACCACTGTGATTTATGCTGAATCACTGCTGAACAGAAGCTGAATCACCCTTTAAGTCATCAATAGCTTCATTTGTGGGACTGAATGGCCTCAGCTGTAGAGTTATAGCACTACTGTGAGGTGACTACATGGTGGTGCGGCACTATTAATGAGTTAAATATGGCAATTTCCTATTTAAAATACAGTTTATGGAGGTGATATGCATAGTATAATTAAGGCTGGAGCTTGACTTAACCTGAGAAATATTTGTTAAATTAATAGTCCATATATCTATGTTAATCATTCATATTAAATATTCTTCAAGCTTTTAGCACAGCAGAGATTATACATTGTTACCTGACTGGTGGTAGGCAGACAGGACTCTCTCTGAACACAAACGTGACTGGATGGAGATCTGAGTGGTGCAGGCACGACCGGAAAACAGTTGCCAAGTCAAAACGACAGAGCTGGACTGCAGCTGAGCTCACATTGGCTTGTCTCTGTAAAAAAGAAAGAAGAGGAGAAGAGCCGGTGAGATGGCTTCGTGAGCAGTTAGGTTACAGACAAAAATCTTTTTAAAATGTTGGTTTTGTCCATGTATGTTTGTATACCTGGGCTTTTAAAAATGTGTAATGTCTCAAATCCCAAACCAGATCTAAGGTTTTGTTTCATGGACTCATATTGGGAGATTTAGTAACTAGCTGTAGTGTGCATGGTGATACAACTGTGAGAGTGAAATCTGCATTAAAATAGTGAATAGGTGCACAATTTTGAGAATGGATAACGGCTAACTTTGGTTAAATAAATCTCAAACTAACCCGCATTTTTCTGGAGAATTTGGACAATTTAAATCGTAGTTTAAATTTTCATATTTCAATAAGAACTTTAAGGTCATGAGGGTGAAAACTTTCATCATCAGCCTTAGGATGTCAACACGATTTCATTTTTCTTCACAAAGCACCATTTGATTGACCAGGTTGTAGGACACTGCTGAATAGCTCAACGCAAAAAAAAGTCCTTTCATACCTGTGCAGTCAAAGATTCATAAAAAAAACCGTCCTTAAACCTCCAGTGTTTTTTCTTTTACACATCTATTAGCACAACGTAGAAGTTTTCCCAACAGCGCATATGATCAAAACCGCACACCTCGCTCCTCACGTACATCACTGTGAGTGTGTTACGACTCTGTGTCTCTCTGTCTGTCGCCCTCTCTCCCGGGAAGAGAGTCCTGCTTTAATTACTCCTACTGTGGAGTAGCTCAGAGATTCATGTCTGTAATTAGGGCTGTGTGTGTGTGTGTGTGTGTGTGTGTGTGTGTGTGTGTGTGTGTGTGTGTGTGTGTGTGTGTGTGTGTGTGTGTGTGTGTGTGTGTGAGAGTGAGAGAGAGAGAGAGAGAGGATGGAGTGAATAGATTTGTTTTATTATAACACCTGATAAAATTCTCTCTCTGTCTCTGCACACACATTTGTATTATCATACTTATGACATTTATTGATTGTCTCCCAACCTGACCCTAATTCTAAATCCTAATCCTGATCTTCACCCTGAGCCCAAATCCTAATCCCATCTAGATCATTAGAGGCAAAATGCTCGGTTTTTGGAGGGGTTTCATTTTTTCTTTCAGTCCTTTTTTTGTGTATTTGTTCTAACTCACATAAAAGCAAACTTGTTTTTGATGGCATTGAATCGACTTCCTTACAACCCTGGAGATTAAAGTGGGCGTTTCGATACTGTTGAAGTCTTGTTTTGAGAAACACTAATTAACACACTTAACATTCGGTTGTTTATTTAACCATTAAAAACAGAGCAAATGTATTCAGAGGTCACTTATTAATGATGAATTTTCCTCAAAAATGATGGCACATGGCACTTCCTGCATAAGATGCTTTGAATAGTAAAAGGTATTGGCTCTTGTATTACTTAACATTGTGTAGAGGTTTTTTTTGGGATATCACCCACCCTGGAAATTTACCCTAACAATCACCTATAGTCCACTGCATGCCCTAGCCCAACCCTGACATGAATGTAACCATAACGTTCATTAAAAAAATGTAATGGTTCACCACCTGATCTTCGTCACTAAGTAGAAGGTGAGTGTTTGTGAACAGATACACAACATCTATATCACAACATAAATTCTCGTTAGCTGTCAGGGTTTAACAGCCGACAGAAGAATATTGATACGCATGTGAACAACAGCAACTCACACCAGCAACTCACACCAGCAATTAACCAAGTAAACATTTGGCACTACAGTGTGAAAAAACTTCCTCAGGGTTGAATCAACACCAGTCACGACGAAAATGAAACTACAAGCTCATTGAAGGAGTAGTTTTTGTTGTCAACACCCTATATGGTTCTTTCCAAAACCATTAAGCAACACCTTTTCTTATAGCATCAGTTAGCAAATATTGAAACAAAGTGAGAGAACTTTTATTTTTTTCGTTTACAAGCTGTTGTACCTTTCACAAACTACACTTGTTCTGTTTTTGAGAGTGAACATTCAAATGCAAATGATGGGTTTGGTCAGAAATGTATGTATGTTTTCATATTCTCTCTAATGCATTAGCAGCAAACGTGGCAACTCGCAGGGACAGAACAATTTCAGAAATATAGCCCAAATCACTTTGTTCACACATGATTGAGATTATAAACTGAGTTCTTCAGTCTGATGATTTTTTCCAAACTTTCTGTCAGAGCCCATTCTGTGCTGAGAGAAGGCAGCACCAGCACAAATATCAGTTTCTGCCTCTCCACAGTCAAATCTCTCTTCTCCATCTAGCACAAATTAAGACTTTCTTCTAAAGACGGTGCACACAGGGCTAACATATACAGTAAGCAGGTCACTTGTCTCGGCCTGGACATCACAAAAAACCTCACCAGGGCTGGACAGGCCGCGGTCAGCCAGCATGCCAGCCTGCCTGCCAGCACACAGCCGCTCTCAAGACGCGCAAAAATGCATCAATCCTTATTGATCATAGCAGCTCCAGAGCGCCGACCGGGCCTGCAGTACGGAGCCATGTCCTCCGCTATAGGCCCTGCTCGCTGCTCTACCGTGTGAAAACACAATGCGGGTGTTTTGATGGATATAGAACAGCATGTCCTCTCTCTCCCATGGCTATCCACACTCCCCATACACACACACACACACACACACACACACACGCATACGCACAGCGCGCAAGCACAGGCAGACCTTGTGTGTACATATCAAAGCCAGAGATATTTTCCCCGAGTGGAGACCAGACTAGACCGCTTCAGGTTTGCAAATAGGCCCTGATTGTTAGCCGTGGGAGCAGGGTGGTGACATGTTTTGAGGGAGCCGATATGAACCCTTCAGCGACGATGGGCACAAGACAGGAGCGCATGCCTTTATGTTCCGCTATTATGCAAATTTGATCGGCACTCGGCCTACTTCAGCACATAAAATCCAGAGTTGTTTTTTTTTTTTTTTTTAGGGGATACAGTGGCTTGTGCGTCCTCAGAGTCCAGCCGAGCTGTAAGAAATCTTCCACTGACCCTGTCCCCGGTCCTCCCCACCCTCTCTGCCGGCAAAGGGCTGGGGGAAACCGGATTCGTGACACCGATGAAGCCCCTCTCCGCTGAAGCCGCCCTCGGTGACAAGACGCCGGGGTTACGGAGGCGCACGGACGCGTTACAGTTATTATACACGGGGAGAGAAAGACCCGAATATCTCCAAACTCACCTCCGAATGCGCTGTATTGGTGATTTAAAGGGCCAGATCCGCTGGTTCCTCACCCTCTCTGCTCGTTCACTCCCCGTCTTCGCCGAGCCAAACGCCTCCCCCTCCGCTACCACTGTCTGTCCACTGCTCTACCCCACTCCTCCTCCTCCTCCTCCTCCTCCCTTCCTCCCTCTCTCCTTCTTCCTCACTCCATCCGATACGGTGACAGCACCTTTAACCCAGGGGCTCCCAAACACAAACATTCACACAGATCGCCCGAATTCATCCACCAAACGAGAAGAGTTTGGATGGATATTTTAAATAGATAGTATTTTAAGTCATCTTTTTTTTTTTCTGGTACCCGATCAGAACCCAAGCAATGTAGATTAAGTGGTATGAAGTGTAGATAGAGTAACATTTGCATGTATTAAAAGCCCCATTCAACATTGATTTGTCATTCTCTGCCTGCTCTCAGTGTGTAGGATATATCTTTATTAAATAAAATAAAGAATTAAGTCAAAAATATTTCTTGCTCATCACCTCTTATTTTGGAACCTTTATCTGCCGTAACACTTACTTGTAGCCTATGCCAGCATATTTAATTTTTATCATCTTTATTATAGCTCAGATGGCATGAAAATAATCAAATAGATTACTAGAATTAAATTAAATAAAAATCCTTTTACTTTTAAATTAGCCTTATCCAAAAGGTTGTATAATCTACTTTGAGTGGCCCAAACAGATATATTTTGTTCAGATATTTTCTTTTTATTTCAAACGTCTACAACATATTGCTTTACATATTCTTCTGATTATAATATGTGATAGGTAGCACACCCTAAATGCACTGAGAAACGTGTGTCTAAGATGTTAAAGCTTGAAAATAAGAGTTTTTCTTTGTAAACCTCTTCTTTTTGCACGATTAACGAAGGGCAATGCAAATAATATTCAGTTGAACTCATTGATTTGACTTCGATATCCCCATCTGTGCATTAAATAAAGGATATAATGCATGACCCTTATTTACATCACACATTCATTGAACTTTTGGACTAGTTAGTGCTCAATAAAGTAGGCTGGCCTGACATCTTTTTCTGCTGCAAGATGTGCATTAAAGAAGCCATATTTTGCTTCTCTACCATAATGCAAATCCAACCTGCAAGATGTGTATTTTTTTCCTCTGGCATGTACGTGTCGAGTCGTGTACCTCACAGTAACAGTGTCTCCTCCACACATGGCTCCACTTTGCTGCCACACGGTGGCGCCCTTCACCCAGCTGTAGATCCGTCCACTCCGGAGAGGTGTGGGCCGCTCTTGTGATTCCTGGCAGGGCCCAGCACAAACACGCATCCTCCGTTTCCACTGAGCTGTTTGGTCCACTCCTCCACGGAGTGCTGCATCTGCTGCATGATCATCGGCTGAACGTGGACGATTCGCTCTGTGGTGAAAAGGGACTAAAGGTCTGATGAATAGGATCTTATCTTTTACCCTACATCTTCATTTGTTGGGTCCATGAAACCTCGGTGATGCTGACATTGACGGAGATGTACATGCAATAGAGCTGCTTTGATGCACACACACTTTTGCAGCCATTTCTTCTTCTTGGCTCTATGGAAACCTGAGCTACTTATTTTAACCACAAGAGAGCTATTTATAACTCACAGAGTACCGCATTGGCCTCGTTTCCACTGATGTGTGAAATTATGCTGATGCCTATACATTTCTCTTTCATTTTCTCACCTTTTTAGCCATCTCTTTCTCATTCTCCCTCCTTCATTTTCCTCACTTCCTTCTCAGATTCCTCTCTCTGTATTCCCTCTGTAATCCCTCTCCTCCCCCCTGTGTGTCTTGTTGAGGAGGCAGTGTTTTTTTACAGCAGGGCTCTTGATTTACTAAGAAATGAGTGGTGGAAGCCCATGAGTCACGACTAAAAGATGCTCTCAGGCTGGCAGAGGTGGCACCCACGCACACATTTTTTATTTTCTCTGTCCCTGCCTCCTCTGAGCATGTCATACACAGACTTTCCCAAATGACTAGAAGCACATGTGTGCATGTCTCTGCATGAATGTTTTGTGGACCAGAGCATCGTCTCATTAAGACCCAGCAAAAGGGGTTCGCCACATTGGCCCTTGGGGGTGAGAGTTTTTGTCTCGCTGCGTTGTTACACACTCCAGCAACAGCCTGGGAGACCTCTGCCTGTCGTAACGCATCTCTGTCCCCACCAGGGTCACACCACACTCTCATGCGACAGCCGTCGTCAACGTCACACCGTCTCCTTGGCAACCGCGCTGGGCACAGCATCCCCAAGCAGATGTTAGAGGGTTAAACGAGAAGTGAGAGTGAAAAGGGAGGAGTGGGAGACTGTTAGTCCATCTCTCTCTCTCTCTCTCTCTCTAAGATAACATGCTGATGCTAATCAGGTATACAAAGTATAAAACATTTGATAAGCTTATAGAATACGATGCCTTGTTATAGATTAAACTACTCAACAGTTTGCTTATACAACATACTTCAAATCAGCTCTATCATGATCAAATACTGCTACATACACATAATTAATCAGTAATAATAGTCCAATAGGGTTATATATAAATAATTGTTGGAAAAATACCAAATCTTTTTAAAATAAACACTTGAAATGATGAAGTACAAAATGTAAACCATACTTTGGTGTTTCATTTTTACCTCTTTACTTAAGATTTCATGAAACTTATTTCTTTTTACAAAATGTACCAAAACACTGGCAACAAGGATGATAATATATATCAGGTGGCAAGATAACCTTTATATGTATATGTATGCTCTATTTACATTTGCTCATAATACTTTTATACTTTGACTTAATACTTTCAATGTAGGATATTCATTTATATTGGAGTATTTCTAGTATTGCTGCTACTTATTTTAGTACACCTGTATACTACCTTCGCCACTGTTAGCATAGTAATCTTTTTCTATTTAGAAATAAACACAAAGCACAGCAGAAGCTCATGAGAATGTCATTAGTTTTGCAGGTAAAGTATTAAACAAATTTAAATGTTGACCTGACGACATGCGATCGAGGAAAAGTCAAGGTGTAACCAAAAAGAGAGAAATTCATCCTGAGGGGGACATAGTTGAGATATTTGACTCAAACTTACAAATGTGATGTTAGAAGGAAAGTCATCAGGGGAAGACATACGTCATGGAGGATTCATCCTCTGGAAACCATGAATGTCTTAATAAAATATCATGGAAATCCATAGTTATTGAACAATATCAGTCTGGCCAAGGTGATCGACAAAGCCAGTAAACCTCTAGCACAGTTTAGGTTGAGTCATCATACACCGCTGGCGAGCGGAGAAAAATCAAAAAGACGAGAAGCACTCCTCAGTTCACATTTTTATTAGGAAAATCATTTTGCAGATTTGATTATTATTATCATCTATATATATGTGTTATTTTCAGTTATTCAGAGGATGCATCAGCACAGTATATCTTAACAGGAAGACTATTGCTAGAATAAATATCTATACATCATAATAAGTTAAATAAATAAAAAAGGCCCAGCAGAAAAAAATATAAACCAATAGAATCAGTTACAGAAAAAAATAAGTGCTTAAAAGAAGTGAAAATATTTGCAAAACCAAAGCCGTAAATGCTGCTGAGGAATTCATTTAAAGAATACAAAGATGATTCACAGTTTGTGTCCTTGTTCTCATGCTGGCTGGAACACCAATAGGGACCATGCAGGAATGAAGGGCCAGAGAGACAGGATAGTACCAAACTACATTACCCACCAAGTCTAAATGTCCCACTTTACGCCCCCCCCGTCCGCAAAAAACAGCTTGTGAGGATCTGAGTCGATCAGACGAGATGTAAAGGGGTGAGCTGGAGAGGTTAACGCGGTCTGTTTTCCACTCATCTTCCAACACTGATTTCCTTCAGATCCTCTGCCTCTTAGCTGGACTCAACAGGACTGTAAACTGCCCTTGTTGGTAGGAATGAGTTAATGGGTCATATCTAAGTTAGACTGGAAAACCTCCACCTTTCCTGTGTATTTAGATTTCACTGACTGCCCCTTTCGTTTAAGTGTCACAGGGTCATTTTTCCCATCCTGCTATGGAAGAACACATGTGAACCAGACTTCCTCTGCTGCACAACAACATACTCGTAAGCAACATGACCAGTAAGTACCCAGTTACCTCAATATGGTGAGGTTAACTTCACCTGGCCCTAGTCAAAATTTGTGGACCAATGCTACCAATGTAGATTCCTATGGAGACCCAACGTGTCCAATATTAAACAGATTAATGACATTATGAAATAAATAATCACATGACATTATGTATCAAAAACTGTAAAACAATTACATTAATTAATGAATATTATTTTCTGCTTCTTTTCACAATAGCGTCATTTAACTGCAGAAAATGTTTATTTCACTCCAGCCATGTGATTGACAGCTGCTTTGGTCTGATTGAGCAGACAGCCAATCACATAACTATGTGTCCTGTTTGTCTCGATCGACGAACAAAGACTTAGTTATAAAAAGTGTTGTTATAAAAAAATAAAAAAAATCATTTGGAAAAATAAAAATTGTCATTTGACATTTGGAAATAAAAACCCTTAATCTAATATTGGTCACTTTGGGCTTCCGTATAGTTCCTCTTTTCACATCAGTTAGTCGTTTATCTTGCAGAATAATTCATAGGACACTTTAACAAACGACAAGTTTTTAACGACTTCATGACAGCTGGTGAAGTTGACATAAAGCCACCAAGTAGCTCTCGTCTGAAGGAAACTCTTAGTTTTGCTGTGTTACTTTGAATTGGGCACCTTGACTACAAGCAGGAAACGCATCTTCCCACCACAGCATCCATTCCTCTGCACACTCTCCTCTCTCATTTCTGAAATATTATGTCCTTTGAACACTATTTACAACTATCTACAATCAGATGGGAGCAGGGTCGGCCTTTTGGTCTGTTTTAGAGCAACCGACTTACACAACACTAAATAAAAAGTCGGAAGGATGAATGTGAAGGAAAATCAAGATTTCAGGGGGCGGACAGCTGATATATAGAGGAGTAGTGCTAACAGTGGTGCCTGTACAACAGCGCAGAGCAGAAAAAAAGACAGTGAGATAATCTGGCTTCACTGACAAGGCCTGTGTGAATGTAATATGCATGTATACGTGTGTGTGTGTGTGTGTGTGTGTGTGTGTGTGTGTGTGTGTGTGTGTGTGTGTGTGTGTGTGTGTGTGTGTGTGTGTGTGTGTGCTAGCTAAGAGCATGCAGTCTGTCTATTTTGCCTCCATGCCTGTACATATGCTTGTATGTGTGTGTGTGTTTGTTTGGTTTTTGTAGGAGTGTTATAGCAGCGCGGGATGACTCATGCAGAAATGTGTAGGCAGCCTGCACAGGAAAGCTTCAAATATCTGACAGACATTTCATAAGGTGGTACAGCCCACAAACATGCAAACACACACACACACACACACACACACACGCACACGCACACGCACACGCACACGCCAGAGAGTGAAGGGATGCAAATAGGTGGCTGATTGCGCACATACATGGATGCACTCATGGGTCACACGCACAGACAGCAGCAGTGAGTATGCTTCATTGATAAATGAGATGAGACAAGCCATGGGAGGACGAGGGCAGAGGTGTCTGTCCTGATTCATGCCAGCATTTAATTCACACAGCCCAAGAAAACTCGACAAAACGCTCACACACTTCTCATGCACGCCTCCTCACATGCAAGCACATTTGAATCTTACACAGCCTAGTTAGTTAGTGCACTTCATATTTTTCACACTACTTCTATTAATAGTGCAGCCTCTCGCTCAAGCTTGTCATCCATGCTGCTCTTGCACGCTGTCTCATTGTTTTTTTCCCTCCCTGCTGTATCATATTCCGAGCAGGAACATGAGCAACGACAGTCTCCTGTAGACGTCAGCAGAACAACAGATTGCACAAACATGCGCTCGCTAGCTGGCGTTTGCGTAAAGCAACCAGACGTGTCAAGCTCATATTTATGCAGCGTGTGCACCACCGCTGCCGGTGGCAACACATCAGATCAGGTCAGAACTGTCTGATAGTCATACAGATAACTTCCTGCTCTTGTTTTTTTTCTATCTTTTTAACCTCTAGAAGGACACATCAGGTTGGTACATGACAGATATCACTCCGTCCTTCTGGCATCTAAAACAAACCAAGATAAACAATTTCAAATGCAAATTGTTTTTTTTTTAAATATGAAATGTTTAAAATACGGAGAGAGAGTAGGAGTGAGCATCCCTGGTATCTAACAGGTAAAGGGTACGTTTACAGTTCTTATTTTTGAGTTTAACAGGACCTCACATTAGTGCAAAGTACAACACATCAATATCAACGGATTCATTCAGCTCTCAAAATGGGAAAAAAAAGGTAACAGCTATGGAGTGGAACCTTTAGTTACATATTCACATTTTGCTAGTATTATCTGATTGATAGATCTGAAGAGTGGATGTGTCAAATACGATATAGCATGAGCATCATTATTTAGCTGTATAGTACAGTACATAGCAACATTGAAACCTCCTACTGTAACAACATTTCCTGGTTACAAAGGACTTTTTCCCAGAAGGACAGCGGGTACAGTTTTTCTTTACATGGGTAACATCTTACTTGAAGCTCTCATGAACATTTCATTCAACTACCATATGCTGTGTATTTACAATAACTACACTGTGTGAAATAGTTTTTCTGTGGGTGTGAATAATGCAGAAGGGACATTTTACATGGTGCTTATAAATGAGGCGTTGCTGATTAATAAGCAAGTCTTCAAGTAAAATGTCACCCTAAAGTGCCCAGTTGTTGATTCTGTTGCCCCACAAAGACAGAGAAAGGGACAAACGGAAACAGTTGCTGTGCTTTTTTTTTTTGCTTTTTTCAAAGAGATGGACACACAGTTAAAAGGGGCATCATCTATGTCTTTGGGTTTAACAGTACAGGAACAGATTATCCTCCACCCAAATTGTTGTTAAAACCGCCTGAGAGATGGAAAAAAAGTAGACAAATAATCTGACCATCCTCTACGTCCTGTACGAAGTACAATTCTGTGGGGGTTATGTCGCATATACGAGCCAACCACAGCTAACCGGTCACATCATGATACCCTGTTGCTCAGCAGAACCACAACCTCATTGTGCCATGTACCGGACGGTTAAAACACCTTACATCTACATTGAGACGGAGAAGCTACCGGTGATCATGATGCGATTATTTCTCCATGTTTAGGACTGGTGAATAAATGTTGAAAGATGAAAATCGCACAAAGACGACAAACAAGGAAAACATACACACACAAAAAAACACATAAATAAATGTACAAATAGATATGTAGGTAAAAAAGTATTGTGCTTTTGGCTGTCCTGTGTACACTGTGTACAATATTCAGAGCTCCTGCGTGGAAAAAAAAAGAAGTATTCATGCACTTTGGACATACAGTGGAGCTATTTAATGGCTCCAGGAGGATATTCTGTATTATGTAGAGATCATTAAAACATAACATAGGCAAAAACATGACAAATTACAGTTACGTGTGTGTGTGCATGTGTGTGTGTTTATGATATAAAGTGCAATGTGAGGGCATTGAGGCTGAGTGAGCCCTGTTTGTCTTCATCTAATCAGTCAACAGTGTTACTCAGATTAACGCTTACTTAATTTGCATGAATGCTTTTGTGCGCATGCTGTGTGTGTAAATGTGTGTGACCCATTCTGTTTCCTGTTTACCGATGCCTGCAGGAGCGTATGCAAGGTAATGTGACCAAACCAACCAAAGAGGAAACAGAATTTGGTGATTCAGGTCGAACTGAATGATCTGCATGGAGCAATTTTACATCCATCCCTTATTTATTTTTTCTCCGTGTGCTTTTTGTTTAAGAAGGGGCTTTTCTTTTTTTTTACTCTTATACGACTTTAAAGAGCATCATGAAGCAAACAAGCAAAAAAAAAAGGCAAAAGAAGAGAAACCTTCACATGAAAAGTGCCAAAGCAAACGGACATTCTTGACCTCAATCATCCCTTTTCTTCTCACCAGCTTGGCAATGATTATCCGAGTGTATCATCCTCGTAGACAAGGCAGACTTGTATTTCTATGTTTTCTGAGAGTCCAGCTTCTTTTCATCCAGAGTTATTCTACACTAGATGAGAGTCTTAAAAGGATTGTTGCGTTGTATCAGTAGCGTGTGTGCATACCCTGCCGCTGGATGTTTCTCCACTTCAGAAGAGGACATTTAGCAGATGAGTTTTTAACACAATGACAGCTTAATGAAGATTAATTATGTTCTTTTTTTTTTTATCTTTCTGAAGGGATGATTAGGAGGATTGAGCTTTAATGCTTCTAACTTCACCCTATTCCTGTGACACATGTACTGGTTTGGGCGATGCATGTGTAGACTAGATGGAATATATTGAAATATCCCATGTTTCTGTACATCAGAGTCCTCAGGAGCGGCTCTGGGATGAAGCTGGGTCGCATGTTTTGCTGATTTAATGTCCTTCACGCTCGCAGTCTCAAAAATCTTCGGGTTCTGCGCTTTGTAGCACAATGGACACCTCAGTCTCTTAAAATAGTGTTTCTACCAGATGAGCGAGCTTGACTAACTTTGTCGGTTCTGTTACATATACATTACGTTTCTCTATATTTGTCATAGTGTGGGGGCGTATGTGAAGAACGAGGGTGTTGGGATGACGAGGGAGCTGAGCTGTGAGGGAGGGGTTGGATGTAGCAGCGAGAGAGGACACTTAATGATTTGTGTAGATCAGAAACCTTCAGTGTGTTTTCAGGGGGTGCTGCAGTCTGTGGTATCCATCGCAGTTCAGGGTCTTGATGAGCTCCTCAGCCAGGTTTTGTGGCACCGGGATGATGCAAAAGTGCAGACAGGTAATTCATCTGCGACCCAGCAATTCTTGATTTTTAATCTGCCTCTCGATATTCTGCGTAAGTCCCCCCCTCGTCTCCCCTTTATAGCAGACTGTACATGGATGTGAAGCTCCAAACTGGAATCCTGTATGATTTCAAAATAACTGCTGAGTTGTGTTTGTGAATGCAGCAGTCAAAAGGAGGAGGATGTGGATGATGAGATTCCTGCTACCTTCCAGACGTTTTGCTCTGAGTGATACGTTTAGTGAGTCCCTCCTCTCCCTCGTCTTCCTTATATTTTGCTTTTCTCTTGATCCCCAACTCTCAACCTCCACCTCCCCTCTCCTCCTCTCCTGGGTTTACATCACGCTGCATTTGCCCTTCAGTCTCTCGGCGCGGGACTGCTTCCCCGAGCGCTTGCCGTCGATGTTGAGGCTCATGTTCCTCTTCTTGTCCAGGTTTAGAAGCTCCTGGAAGAGCTCGGTCACGTTGTGGTTGGTCTTGGCCGACGTCTCCATGAAGGCGCACTTCCACTGGTTGGCCTGGGCTTCCCCGTCCTTGGTCTCCACCTCCCGCAAGGTCTCGTCGCTCTTGTTGCCCACAAGCATGATGGGGATGGCCTCAACGTTGCCCTTTATGGCCAAGACCTGCAGAGGAGAAGGAGAACAAGAGGGCTACTTGTTATGTTCTGGCTGGTGAGAGTACATTATAATCACTCAAAACTTTGATTTAGTGGTAATTTTAACATCTAAAGACGATATATGCCCAAATATATATTACACATTAGTCCATTCTGCACTATTACCTCCATTTCATTGTGATACATACCCATACATACTTTTGTATATATATATATTTATATTTATACGTGTACATAGTAGTTAAATGTTAATGCCTCCCTTATTCTACTTGCTGTCCTTGTTTTCTGTTTTATTTGTTTATGTATGGAAAAAACAGAGTCAAATTCCTTGTATGCGTACGCATACATGGCCAATAAAGCTGATTCTGATTGCATTTCATGCCTGAATTAGCAACAAAAATTAAGTTTATTATTACTATCTATAAACTGACAAAGCAGCTATGAATTAGCCTTTTAACAAGTCATCAAAGTAAAAGACTTTTCTTGTATTTCCATCCGTATTTAGTTATAATACATAATACAACGTTGACAGCACACACTCGCGTACAATCAACCCAGCCATCCACAAACACACACACACACACACACAAACACCACCACTCCCTACCTGTTGGTAAATGGGTTTGAGCTCCTCCAGGGACTGTTTGCTCGTGATGGAGTAGACCAGGATGAAGGCGTGGCCTTTAGAGATGGACAGGCGCTGCATGGCTGGGAACTGGTGGCTCCCCGTGGTGTCGGTGATCTGGAGGGTGCACACGCTCTTATCGCAGCTGATCACCTGGCGGTAGGTGTCCTCCACCGTGGGGATGTAGGTGTCCCTGAAGGTGCCCTTCACGAAGCGCAGCACCAGGGAGCTCTTCCCCACTCCCCCTGCCCCGAACACCACCACGCGATAGTCGTTGCTCTGCTCCGGCATTCTGCCCCCCTCAGGCTTAAGACAGTGTTAAACCTATGAGGTTTAGGGTTTGGGGGAGGAAGCAGGGTGAGAGGGGTGAGGGGTGGGGAGGAGAGGAGAGGAGAGGATCATTTTAGCAAAGAGGAATTTTAGCAAATCAGCAGATCATGAGGCAGATGGAGGAGCAGGAAGGGGAGCGCTGGTGGGACTCGACCTCAGGCTAGTGGGTGTGAAAGCACTCTAACCGTCCTCGTGGTCTGAATATGAGCCAGACTACAAATTAGTGAAGATGAGGTTGGTGAAGCTCCAAGTGTTTCACCTGACGTAGACATTTCCCTGATCAATACTGTTCGCAGAGTCACAGTTTCTTGGTTTCAACCACCAAAAACATTCCAGCGTTTCCTCATTTATCAACTGCAGCAACTGCAGCAAACCCTGGAAGAGACAGAGAGTCCTTGCAGGAGAAAAACAATAACATGAGCTCATGTATAACACATCAGAATCCGATACAACAAACAATGGCTTTGAAAATGAGTTGAATCGACAACTCTCTAACACAATAACAGAACATTATTAGCGTCACAAAGGCAGCAGATACAGGACTGCTGCATTGGATTACATGAGGCCGTATGTGTGTGTGATAATGTGTACATATTTTTAATGTAAATATAAAAAGGCGGACTTAACAGAAACTGATCCACTTCTATGTTTCTGTTGTGCTTCTTTCTATGGATCCTAGCACAAGCGATCGGTGAAAATGTAAACTGAAACTAATTAAAGCTGCTCTTATCAATATTTTCATACTAATAATTGATCAAATAACTATGTATATGTGTAGATATTGAGTCTAGTGACAAATTAACAGAACTATCACAGACTCTGCAGTTCTGTTTAGCTCTCAGAGCCATTAGGCGTCTTTCAGCTCATTGTTTTGGTGTGTTGGTCCGGTCCACTGCTCTCATGTCCTTGTTTCTGGCAGCAGTATGCAAGCAGCTGTTTTTTTTTTTTTAAAAGAGCATTTAGCTGTTAAAGCTAGGATTTAAAAGAGACCAAAAGAGAGCTAAAATGAGGGGGAATATTGGAATTTAATTCTACCAGTTGGAAATAAACACAACTCAAAATGAATGACAATTTCACCGTTTGCTAACAAGTTCTGTTTATGGTGGGCTAACAAGTACAGCCAGTGTGAAGGATTTGGTCAGGTTGCGGATCGCAACCAACTTAAATGTGCCGAGTGTGTAGGAGAACTATGTTTGCTGACATGAAAATTGCCCTTGAGATGTCCATTCTGGTTTAGAAACATGGAAGCTGGAGGAGAGGACCCGCTCCAAATATAGGTATAAACGGCTCATTCAAAGTTAACGAAAACTAAACAACTCGTATTTTCATGTGATTATACAATAAAGAAAAAAAAATCAAATAATATTACGTAATATTTTTGCCCAGAGATCCCCATAAATGCTAGACATTGGCACTTTGAAAGGTCAAATCACTTTACGCTTGTTTAAGGTAAACCATTTTGAAACCAGCTGTGATTTAAAATATCTGCTGTACACATGTTGTGGTATACCTAAAACGTATCCCTTCCAGAATTAAGGGAATTGAAAGAAAAAAAACATGAATAAACATAGTGCACAAGAAACTAAACTAAGACTCCACATTGTGTGCGGTCAGGCTGTAAAATATTATACTATTAAGTGAAAAGAATATGCAGATAAAAACAAAGAATTCCAAAACTATAATAAACCTGATTTGCAGTTAAAAGCAACACTGCACATTGAAGGACTCGCTCTTAGTGCTACCTGCTGCAGCTCATACATATGCATCCGAGCAATGTCTTCACACCTAATCTATTACTATCTCTGTGAGCGCCTGTGTGTCTGCTGAGCACCTGTGCATGATAACGCATTGTATCTGTTGCATTATTTATCGGCTGTGGTTCTAAACTTGCTTTAAGGTCCCATAATAAGATACTTATTCAGTTGTGATCATGTGCGGCTCTCCAAGCTCCAGCTGTAATGAAACAGTAAATTGACATCAATACTAGATGGAATAAGTGGATTTCTGTCATGCTTGCACTGCTGGAATCCACTATTGATGGCAGGGCCTCTGTAATTGCATTGCCAGGATCTAGATAATATCAGTCAAGGAATTCAAAATAAATGGGGATTCAGGGAGTGCCTCTTGAGTTTTATAGTCAATCTATAGCTGCAAGTCTGGGAGACATAAGAGCATTTTTTTTATCCATGCTGCACACACAGCCACAGTTTAATTTGCAGATGAGCCTCTGTCCTCTACTCAGAAGTCTGCAGATTGTTAAGAAACTCTTGTTTAATGGCTTTTCAGGGCATAAACTTTTTGCATGATACACTTTTTGAGATAGTGAAGGATACTGTCAAAAATCTGTCTAAATGCTGCCTGTCAATAAGATTTTCCAATGTGACTGAAGCTTGGATTCTGAAATAAATGCTTAAATCTGCATTAACTGATATGATAGGATGAACTTGTTAGCAAACAGTTGCTTATTATTTCTGTCCCCCTGATAAATTAAAAAAATGTTTATCAGCTTGAAGCTTAAAGCAGCTATAATCAATCATTTTCATACTGATGTTTCACATGACAATGTCACGACAATATGAGATGCGTCACTAGTAGTGATGATCTGCAGCAGTCCTCGGCTGTACGGAGATTTAAAGCGGGTTTCAGCTCATTGTTTTGATTTTCCGGCCTGCTAAGTTAATTCGTTTTGGTTCACTCTCAAAGCTTTTGGCAGGAGCAGGCAGCTGTTTACAGCACAAAAGCTCTGATGAACCCACTGTGCACTATACCTGGCCAGCACCAAACAACAGAGAGACAATGAAAACGACGAGCTGGCGAACAAAATGGAGCGTTTAACAGCTATGGAGCCAAATATTTCCCAAATGAGTCAGTGGAGACCAAAAACAGAGCTAAAAGGAGGGTGAATATTGGTGAACACAAACATAACTCCAAATGAATGCTAATGATTCTCAGTAAATAGCTGCTGAATCTGTAATTCAAGTGCCCAAAAATGAATTACTGCAAGTTGAGAGTAATTGCAGGGATCTGGAAACATGCCAACATTGCTACAATAAAGTTAGACGGGGCCAGAAACCTGAGTGGTCACATGATCAGACAGGCTGTAAAAAAGCTTAAAGTTTAGCCAGATGATCTAAGCTTCTTTATTTTGAGGTAAAGCTGAATGTGAAACATCCAAAATGACAATAACAATCCCTGCTTGCACAGGGTTAAACTTTTAGGTCAAAGTTAAACCAACAAGGTTTATTACAGATTGCCTTCTTTTGCTCTTTCAAATAAACTTGGCCAAACAGAGGATTATTTTTGCCATGTTCACCTATTTTTAGCAGCATAGCCATTTTCCCAGATCTAAGCAACTTGGTGAGTACAGTGTTATTTTGTAGAGATAGAAATGATGTCCGATACTACAAAAGCAAGAACCTAGTTCGAATAAACCAGAGTTATCCTTCTAACAACTATTGGATTTTGAATTATATTGATACTTTTGCAGTTTACAGAAAAAAAATGACAAAAATGCAAATTCAACAAAGCCAAATATCTAAAATAAGTATAGACTGGTATAATCTGTGTTTTAAAGCTGATATGTCGGTGCGTCTGTGATGGAACCATATGCTCTAAACACTGATATGCTTGCAAATATTCCTTTTATTCTTCCTTCTGTATCTCTTTCCTCTTTATTTATGCATCTTGAAAAAATGTTTATCTTTGACCCGCTCCCTTTTCCCCTCCGTCTCCTGCTCCTGCTCGCTCACTCCCCAGGCCTCCATGCTGTTTGATCAATAAACTAAGGCCGCCGCTGTGGTTTTGATCGATGGGGCTCGACTGTCTGGGTCCTGTCAGTCTGTCATCCTTCCCTGCTCGGTGCCCGTCGGTTCTTTTGGTCGGGGATTTCAGCTTAACAACAACGATCCTGCTCATCAAACCCTTCCTCTGCTCCCTCGTGTCTTTCACCTGAACTAAAATTAGCTGCCTCCCTCCCTCTGTCGGCTGCTATAAATGCACACACAGGTGCAACCTCCCAGTGACACATATACACATGAAAGCAAGCACACACACACACACACACACACACACACACACACACACACACACACACACACACACACACACACACACACACACACACACACACACACACACACACACACACACACACACACACACACACACACACACACACACACACACACACACACACACACCTTCCACTCCTTCAACATTTGTCCTTGACACCAGGCCTCTGAGATTAACGACTCTCCTCCAAAACGCAAGCTGTCTTTCTCCCTTTCCCCCTTCCTCTCTCTTGTTTTATTTGAATTGAGAGGACTGCAGTTTCTTAATGAATTAATGGTATACTATAAATGCATCTTTGGCAGTGGAGCCCGATTCCATTAGCAAATAGCTTTGGCACAGACCAAACAGGCCTCCCCTCCTCTCAGTCAGAAAATAGACGCTAGGCAGCCTTCTCCAGTCGTTTATTTCACAGAGCAAGCAAGGAAATGTCACCTTTAGCAAATATATGCACATAATTTCCCTCAAGAGAGCCACTTACGCAGCGGCACAAAGGAAGCGCATTAACCAACATCAAACACAATGCCATTCAACAGATCAAGAGCGTGATTAAATAGACACCAAAGCTGTCCCATGGAGTCTTGTGGAGAAAGCGTTTTAATCAAGCCGCGGATACTGGAATGCTGAGGATACGCGGCTATTTGGGCGTTGAGAGTTTTTACGGGATCAAAAGATTTCCGGCTCGAGGCTGTCTGAAATATTCTGGCCACACACACACACACACACACACACACACACACACACACACACACACACACACACACACACACACACACACACACACACACACACACACACACACACACACACACACACACACACACACACACACACACACACACACACACACACACACACACACACACACACACACACACACACACACACACACACACACGTCTGAAACCTGCACAAAGTTTCTTCAGCTGCCAGACTGTCATGAACGTGAATGTGTGTGTGTGTGTGTCTGTGCAGTCAAGCAAAAGATTCCCTGTCCCCTGTGCACACATCAGGGCAAGTGTTTCAAGTGTGTGTGTGTGTGTGTGTGTACAAGAGGAATTCATCTGCAATTTTAGCAATAGCAATTTATAGACCCCGGCTTGTTCATTAGGTTTGAGCAGAGTGTGGAGGTTGAATTAATACATTAAGGAAACAGTCTCCCACAGTCAGGGCATTTCAGGGCCACCATCTTGTCTTAAGATATTTTAAGGCGACCATAATGTTACAATTAACTTTCATGAACTTAAAACACGTTGTGAAAGGGTTAAAGTTTTATGATGAATACACGGACAACTACTAGACCGGGCAATGCCGTTGTAGCGACCCGTCTGTCACAAAGTAGACCCGCCCTAAAGCGGACCTCCTTTATGGTCTATTTTACTCTAAATGGGACCATAATTTACTGAATGAACATCACGCTTAATGAAAAAGACTTGAAACTAACGATTGAGACCATAAACTCATCCTCACAATGTTTGCTGAGGTAATAAATCAAGTGAGAAGTCTGGTTATTTTGTCATAGACTTCCATACAATCTGCCTTTTTTTCTGCAACCAGAGCAGTCGCCCCCTGCTGACCATTAGAGAGAATGCAAGTTTAAGGCACTACTTTTCAGACCAGGTGGTTGCTGGCTGTATTTAAAGGACAGGTATAAGATAAGGTAAGATAAAATAAGATAATCCCTTATTAGTCCCGCAGCGGGGAAATTTGCAGGATTACAGCAGCAGAGAGGATAGTGCAAACAAGAGACATAGTAAAAAACAAGATCAAAACAAGTATTATAAATAATTAAATAAGTAAGTACAAAAAGTAAAAAATCCACAATAACTAAAATATTATATATACAGACAGAATAAATCTTCTTATGTGATTCTCATCAAGAAGGATAAGATAAGTGTATTTCCGAAAAATGTCTACTATTTCTTTAAAGAACTCAGTCCAAGAGATTGAAAAATGTTCTTGTTTCGCAGAGAGTGTCATCCTTTAATGAAAGTAGAATTGACAACCGACTTTATAAACTAAATGACATGTATTACACTTGTACACCTATATGTACAATCAATGAATTAATGTAAGCATAGAAACAATCATCTTACGTTCTCTGAATGACAACAATATAAGAAAATAGGATGACATTTAAAATATACAATTGAAACCTCTTATTTGCATTAAACCCCTGCATTACATCATTCAATAACAACAAAGCCAGGCTATGTGTGTGTGTGTGTGTGTGTGTGTGTGTGTGTGTGTGTGTGTGTGTGTGTGTGTGTGTGTGTGTGTGTGTGTGTGTGTGTGTGTGTATGCATGAGAGGATATACATGTAACAGTACCTTTGGGTATGCTTGAGGTGTTTGAAGGCTGTGTGTGAGACTATGGGTGTGTCTGCCTCTCATCAGTGTCAATCTATATTGTGATTGAGCATACATCACCGTATGTGCACGGAGTATGTGCCTTAGACTGTCCAAGAGATTGCAGCACTGTGGTCTTGGCTTAGAAACTAATCATTGAGCTTAACCTCCTCTGTGCTGCTGGCCTGCTCTGCATTGACCCAATTCCCAGGACTTAAGATACCAGCGGTCTTCCTATCAGACTACATGCAGCTCCGGATGAAGCCCTCTGATACTACATTGGGAATGTCAACTGAGCCAGACACACAAACAATATGGGTGACATTTATTTGTCTATTGATATTCACAACATCACTTATAAGTTGGACCAATATGTTTTGCAGAAGATCTATCAATCAAGCAGAGAACAGTCTCCAGGAATTTCCCTTCCAGGACTATTTTGCTAATTTGCAAGTGAGCTGTACACAATTTAGGCTTTGGACAATTCATAACCCCAAAAGTTGTATTACTTTTACCAGAATGACAGTGTGTTTAGACCAATCACTCTACATTTAGCATTTTGGGGGGTTAAAGTTTTAATCCTTAATCACTCATTTGGCTCTACCCATGGTTAATGTAGTAAAAGTGATATTTAATATCACAGAAAATGCTTCTTGAGCTGTTCATTTGTCAGAAATACAACAGAAGGGCCACTGGTGTGTCTCTTTAAAGTGCAACCAAACAAATGAAAAAGAAATGCAGACCATTATACATATCAAAAATGGGGTGTGATTTAATGAAATCTTAAGGATTATAACTGTAATTCAATTGTTTTCAATAGTATTCATTCATTAATTTATTCAAAGGTAGAAGCAGTTCCTGAGGTTACTTATTTATCAACACTGTCGTCTTACAGTATGTATGCACTATGTCTGCACAGTCCAGGTGCAAGAGAAAGGTGAAAGTTTGGCTTGAGCACTTAGGGTCGAATTTCTAACTAGTTGCAATTATTCATTGAAAATCGACAATGTTTGTAGCTCACTGGTGTACTTGCAAAAAAACCAAGCTCCAGCGGTAAATGTAACTGCAGAACAAAATTTTAAATCTTGCCATAAGACTTATATTTAAAACATCCACAGACTGAACCAAACAGTCATGTCTTACTGCAAAAGCCAAATTTGTATCATCATTAGCATTTAGCTTGTTAGCACCAGTGCTTGTTGTTGCCCATAAAGAGGGGCACTTAAAAAGCAGCAACAAAGGAAAACCTGATGTGTGTAATTCACATGCAAGATTCCGACTTCCCTCCACTTTATTTAAACTAAATAACCATCAGTACCCAGCAGCTTCAGGTGTTTTAGAGTCTATTTCAACTACTCCTGATAAGTCTTAATGGAAATATATACTAAATGCTCAGTTTCAGTAAGAGTTAAGAAAACCATTTCCCCTTAAGGCAGATTGATTCCTGAGCTGTAATCAAACCCTGCAACCGTAAACACGCTGATACTATGCAGCAGTTTTTTTACACAGGACTGGATGGAACGTGGCCATGTAATTAGCCTTTGAGTGTGTATTAGTACTGAGTATAAGCTTGACCTGGGGAACCCTGGGTTTCTCCGTCTGGCTTCTCCGTAAGACTCCGCTAATACTACGGCATGGCAATCTGGGAAACACAGAGGCGCCTGGATATTAACACCAGAATCGTGGCCAATAAAGAGTAAAGAAATCCAGTTCCCCGGAACTAGTAACAGCAATCATGCCTGTTTCCAAGTCTGCATGATGTTTTCAAATTTCATTTTTTTTCCAAAAAGGCCTATTCTTAGAAGCTTTGAAGACCATCGACCTGACTGAAGCACTAATTGCAGACTGCTAGAGTGTGTTGCAGAAGCCCGCCTGCAGTGACAGATGGTGACACTGACAGGGTTGGTACTTTTGGATTGACTCCATTGGTTCTTACGGACGGCATCAACCGAGCACAGCTTTTTTCATAATACCACTTGATCCACGTCTGATAACAACGTCGATGGAGACAACAAGGGAATCCCGCTCCGGAGGGCATGTGACTCACTCATGAAAAAACTGGGATTATAGGAGAAACTGACCTTTTCTTTATTTCAAACCACAAAATACTCTCAGTGTTTTCTCAGTTCTATAAACTGTTTTAAAGATGGATGGTGCTGATGGTAAATAATGTAAAATAATACACAGTAATGGATAATGGACCAGAGCAGCCATCCTGGCCTTTCATTAGTTATAAACAAGACATAGACAATCCTGCCTAATGCCATGTTTAATGAAGACTGGACAGACCTTTCAAATGAGATGGTGCCGTCAGAATAACTAAAACACTTTAGCATTGATCTGTTCTAGTATTAAAGCAGACGTTATGCAGCATATAGTTATATATAGCTCGGACGTGCTCAACGGTGATGGTGCACTTGACTAGACTTGTGCTGTCAAAGCAGCAGACAGACTTAAACATCATGAGGAGACAGCAGTTTACTATGACTTCAAAAAGCTTTATGGGGGCAAGCTCGGTTCGAGAAGAGAATCAATTTTCTGTTTCATGCTTTTCAAATGCTTCAAATTATATTTTATGACTATTTTCTACCCTTAAAAAGTCAGGGCTGCTACGCCTACGATTTAGGTAGGCGTAACCTGTATCACATTCACACATTTTAACTTATTGACAAATGGCAGACGTGCAAAAAAACAACAATTTTTTTTAAGAAAATGCATTTCTATGAGGAATTTTAACAGAAACCTTCAAGTCATGGGCTGGTTTCTTCATCTTCTGGCGTACTGATGCGTCACTATAATCCAATATGTGTATATTTCTTTGACAGATTACAGTAATTTTATTGCTATTTCACTTTAAATACTCTCTTTTCACTTGGTTATTCGTATGATGTGTAATGTTTGCTTTTTGTACAGCTCTTTGTAATTGTGGATTTTGATAAAGGACATAAAATACACATAATTATTAATTAATTAATAATATTAATGATAATAATAAAGCATTACAGTGGCAGAAAGTTAATGGTGAAATGATCAATTGTTGGATGAATTTTCACTCAAGGGAAACAACTGCTGCAAGACCATAGTAAATCTGGGGCAACACTGCTATAATAGCATCATGGATCTGATATGACTGCGTGGCTAACTAATTTGTTTTATAGAAATTAACAAGATAAATACAAATATCAGAGACTAATGCCAATAATAAATGTTCTTTGATTCACTGAAGCTACAAAACTTCTCTGAAAGCTGCTTGTGTGTGTGTGTGGAGCTGCCCGTCTCCAGATATGAGCATCCCTCCCCAACAGAATTTCAATTATCAGCATCCATACTCATCTCCAACATCATCAGAAACGTCAGCAAACCAACATCGTATCGTCTCCTCTCTCTCTGTTTGTTTTTCTTTGTTACCATGTATTGAGTCATTTCTTTGTCCCGCCTTAGCAGCAGAAGTGTTCTTACGCAACCGTACTGTGGCCATTCACACTTCCACTTATCTCCCATCCTCGACAAAGACATGCATGCTTTAACACAGTCTGCATCTCTATGCTACTCCCAGCCGCACACTTTAAAGCTTAATCACAGGATTTACTGTCATTCATCGCTCCTCTCTTCCCTCGCAAATCCTGCACACACACAATTGTATAATGCATACAGGAAGTTGAGTCACATACATATTCACACACACACACACACACACACACACACACCACACACACACACACACACACACACACACACACACACACACACACACACACACACACACACACACACACACACACACACACACACACAAGGCCTAAATGATGCATAACTCCTTTTGCATATCATAATGGTTCTCCTCTCTGACCATGAGACCCACAAACATCAGACATCGGATGGAGGAAAAACCCAGATCCAGATGGAGGATTAACCATGACATTTGCCACAGAGAATCAGGGCTGTATGCGTCACGTTGGCGTCATTATTAGTGTATAGTCTAACGTTGACGTGCATCTCTGTCTCGGCAGCAGTCAGTAAAGGGGGTGGCAGGAGAGGGCTTGGTGCGCAGCGCCATTACAGACCACCCTCCTCCGCTCGGTTCATTCATAAATACCAGAGGATCGCCATCTCGCAACGGTGCCATCGTTTCGCAGTCGCAGCGAAACCCCCTCACCCCTCCTCTCCTCTCCCACCCCTCCTCCCTTCACTCCTCAAAGCAATACCATAATCCCAACACATCTCTGCCCTCTCTCATCTCTCTCTCTCTCTCCCCTGCTGACTGCCAATATGGCTGTGCGGGCATATAGGCTGCATACAATTCACACGACCGAGGGGGTTATCAAAACACAAATGTGAGACGTGACTGCAGCCGCCGTGTGGATGTTTTTTAAAGACACCGACATCCGGACAAATACAGAAAACGAGACGCGGTGTCCCGTGTTGTCTCTCCGGTGGACCGCGGTTACGCCACCGAATACCAGCGTCTGAGCTCCGGGAGAGATGTGCGGATGAGCGGGGGTCTCCGTACCTGGTCGTGAAGTACAGCTCCGCTTCGGGCTCTCGTCCTCGGTTCAGACGGATACAAGACAAACGCCGAAAGCGTCTTAAAGCATTTTACACGGTTCATGTAGAGCTCATGTCGTCCGATTTCCAACACCACCACTACAGCAGACTCTCTCTCTCTCTCTGTGTCTCTCTGTGTGTGTCTCTCTCTCTCTCTCTCTCAGATAGGACGTGGGAGGTGCTATGCCCTCTCCCTTTTCTGTCAACACTTGATTTTTTTTCAGTTCATACACTTCCTAGTGGTTGGATGCCAGCAAAGAAAAAAAAGACAAAAAAACAACAACAACAATATAAGACAGACTCCACACTAAAACAAAGTATTTTAGTTCATCTGGAGGAATTTGACCAAAATTAGGAAAATGAAAGAAAAACTGAATCATAATAGAATCATATGTTATGTTAAATATACAACAAATATTGATGGCTCCAGAGCAACAGATAGGAGTAGCACAATTGATGAAATCATATTCTCATGGTCAAAAATGTGAGCAGAACCCCCCCATTTCATTTCATTTCCAAATGATTTTGTCGATGTTTCAGCCACAGTCGAATCGCTGCCAGATCCAAGGCAATTATTAGACCAGTTTTATTTTGGCTTATAGCTACAGAAACTAAAAGACAACGTGAAATATAAGGTGATATCTTGAGTGACTCTCGTGTCAGTAAATGATAAGAATTGTTGGACTAATTTGATTGGGTTAAACATTTGACTATTCATCATGGATTTTTGCTTAAACGGATACAAGGTCGACCCACCTTTCGACATGAATAATATATAAATCATAAATCAAAATCAGGCCTATAACTATCAATCAAGCAGAGGTAACAAGATATAGTGGAAATACATTATTGAATGCTTTGTATTTAGTTGCATTAATCATATGTGAAGTCGGCTTGGAAAGATTTGAATCTAAATAAAATTGTCTTATTGGGGGATCAGCACCTCGGACAGCGACCTCGTTGTTTCAGCACCATGGAGAGAGGCAGGGATGCCAAATCATTGCTTCGATACTCTTTGTTGAAAGACAACAGTGGTGTATACAGTAGGGTATGTACAGTAGGCTGTATATACTGTACATACACACATAACAGAGCAACACAACATGCATAGAAGGTAAGAGATCGCAGAGTAGATAAACCAGGAAGTATACCAGCCGAGTGCTATGACGCCCAAATTAATTCTCATCCCATGTCGAAGGGGAATGGAAACATTATATTATTAACATCATTACCACGGGAGAGGAACCATACCCCTTGTGCTAATAAAGGTCTATGGTAGAGTCAGACCGGGCCTTGTTTGTACGTGACGGTCTCACTGTATGACTCACCAACTCTCCATCCACACAGCCTTGTGTTTTGTCGCCATCTGTCGGTGAGCCTGGGAACTGCAGAACACAAGCAGACAGCGTTGTTGGCAAGCAGCATTGATTAAGTTGGGGGTAGATAACAAGCAGAAGACCAGGGAGGAGCAGGATAATGCAGGGTTCAGGCAGGGGAAAGGATTATGCAAAAAAATATGCTGATGGAAAGTAAGCTTTGATATGAGAAGAGAAATCAAATCAAGAGTCATTATTCAAGACAAGACTTAAAAGTCTACAGCCAGCTATTTTTTTTTTTACATGCAAGTATTCTAAACGTCCTATATTAACATTAGTTTATTTGCAACACCCATTAAACAATGCAATAAATAGAATACATGAGTAACTTCTGGGCCCTATCAAACAGAAGTTTCCCAATATCATAATTGAGGTTATACAAATGAGCTTTAAGGTCTAAACGTCTAAGCCAACATGAATGAAAGGTGCTCAGAAAACTGGTGCTCTGAGCTAAACGCTAACATGCTGATGCTTTGCACGTAACCTGCATATAATGTTCATCCCAGTAACCATCTTCGATAAGCATGCTAACATTTGTTAATTACCATTAAACAGAAAGTACAGCTGAGGCAGGAATGCCATTAGTTTTACAGGTATTTGTCATAAGCAAAAGTATTTAAAAATAACGATTCGCTAAGACTGACTAGATGAAGCTGCTGTGGGAGAAATCAACAAAGTCAGTGGGATTCATCATCTGTGACCCGTCTATACAAAATCTTGTGCAAATCAATTTAGTAGATGTTTAGATATTTCACAAGATAAGTTAAAAGTTTGACTCTGTGGTACATGAAAATTTAGAGAATCACCAAAAATGATTTGGATTCATCATCTGAATATCTGTACCAAACTCCCTGGCAATCCACCTGTAAGCATTTAAGACATGTTACTTAAAACAAAAGTGTCAACCTGCTGGTGGCACTGGAGGAGTAGTTAGGGGATCAGACGTCAGTAGGAATTATCCTCTGGGGACCACAAATGTGTGTAGAAAATGTCACATCAATTTTGTAGTTGTTGAGATACTCAGTGTGGAAGAAGAAAACAGACCGACGGAAAATGTAGCGAGGCACAAAAATGTTTGTGTACATATAAAACATGCTTTCATACATTCACTCCTTTCGGTCTTTGTCCTTTCTCTTCAGCTATTCTTCTCCTGTCCTAAGCCATTACAGGCCTCACACTCAACACAGAGCCTTTGGATCAAACCACACAGCAACACAATAATTGGTTTCTGTGTCCAATTTCTGTTTAATCAATAACCTGTCGGCCACCGGTGGCTGAGGGGGGGATCCATAACAAACACCCAGCATCTTCACAGCAGCCATTTCCAGATGGGTGCGTTCCTCTCCCCGTGGCGGTGTGTGGCCATAGCACCGGCTACATCCACCGTTTCCCATGCATTACATCCAGTGCACGAACACAAAGGGCGTCCCATTCAGAGCCCCTCAAGCGTGAATACAGAGCTAAAGACAAATTAAAGTGTGGGTGGTTAGGCTGTCTGAATGCCGGTAAATGGAGTTGGGGGGACAGGTCAACGGATCAAACGAATACAAAGGATGGGAGAGAAATGTCCATGGCGATAGTATCTTCCTTGCAAAAAATGACAAAAAATAGGCTTGCCCATTTAGAAATATTAGAGTTTCATTCAAAATTATCGGCAGCTGTATCTACAAATTTGGTAATAAAATATTTATTTCCACATATAAAAATGATATAGTTCGGAGATGTTTAATAGAGAATTTGAGGTATTTAAGTTAAACTTTTATTGTTTCCCAAGGCAGCTCGAGATATTTGGGACCCTTTTACAAAAACGGCAGATAAAGTTCATTAATATGAAAAAAAAATGAATGCTGCAAAATAAACTAGACCAAACTCTGCACAGGTTATGGATCCAGAAATCCAATTTCCCTGACTTGCCACCGCTATAAAAAACAATTAGAGAAATCACTGGTGCGTGAACATTGTAATTTGGACCAAATAAAATCCAATTTCCCACTTTGTGAGGAATGACACCGTTTGGAGAAAGGGCATCAGACGAAACAGAAATAAATCTGAAATTTTACAGCACGACATACAGACGCGTCTTCAGTTCATTAAGGTTCCAGTTTTATTTAATAATTATGTGAAGATAAATTAAGACATATTAAAGCCAAATAAAGTTACAGATTGAGAACCTTCCCAATAGCTCAAACAGACTTTTAATGCTGCTTGGCACATGCAAGAGTGAGGCTTTTTAAGAGCAAGCACACATTAAAGACATGTTTTGATTTACAATGTTATAAAACACTGTTTGTGGAAACATTTGAAGACAACCTGCTTTTAAAACCGTACTGTTGTGAGCCTCCGTTTGCTGGCACAAATGGCTCAATTAGACATAATAATATTGACTGCACCACCAGTATTGCACACATATGTAAATTGTTGCCACAAATGACTTTCCTTTCCACAAATGTTGTCACACTACAATAAATGATGATCACATAGAAAGGTCACAGTTTCCCCGATTGCCTTAGCAGTACCGATGGCAGTAAACTGATGTTGACGCACAAACAAGCTTTAATTTATTGTCACGAGTGTGAAGCTTCAATTCACCACATGACACAGTGAGTGGCTCATCATCATTCGTCATGGAAGTGGGAGATGACACACCGAAAGCAAAAGGTCAAACACACACACAATCTCATTCAGTCACTCTTTCAAATAACGAAGATACTTGCACACACACACACACAGAGACAGACACACACAAAGCCTTCCCCTGTTTCTCACTGGTCCTTGTCATGGTTGAGGGCCCGGTTAACAGCTGATGGAACAAACAGAAAAAAAACTAGAATTACCGCCTTGAGGTTTAACGCCTCTACCAACCAGGCATGTTGCAGTTTATGTCCACGTCCGTCCAAAACGTCAGCACTTCATCATTTTATCCTTTTAGCCATTTGTGTAAAATGTACATAATTAGCATAAAAATACTCAAATTTATAGCCCAAAACATGTTATGTGAGGTGATCACCAAATTCTAATTAGTTCATCCTTAATTCAAAGTGGACATTTGTGCTTAATTTTAAACTCCCTTGAGGCGTTTTTGAGATATTGCATTCCCAAGAATGGAACGGACGGACTTATGAATGTAAGGACAGACTGACGTGGACAACACGAAAAACATAATGTCTCATGCACATGTCATAAAAACTATTTATTTTGAAGGACGGTTAAACAGACCCAAAGACGGATTATTGTATTTGAGGATATATTTTTGGAGTGTGAATCTAGGAAGTGTTAAAGAGGTTTGACAGCTGTGAGAATATGTTGCTGCAATATCTATATATATAAAAATAAATATAGTATGCGACTCTACTTGCATGTACACTGTTGGTATCTCACCCTCCTTTGTCACACTCTCAGTTATGTTCTTAGCCTTGGCGCTCAGATCGCTGACCACACTGTCCATGGTAGCCTGGTGTTTCAAGAAAAATGGCCGGATGACACGCTTGTACAAGATCTCAGAACCGTTCCACGTCACCGGAGCCATACACCACACCAGGAACGCACACTGAGGAGAGAGCAGAGGGCAGATCTTAGATATTATGTTACTGTTTAACTTCCTGTCCAAAGTCTGATCACTTAAGCAGGAAATAAACTGCAGCTATTCGATACTAAATAGTGGCAGCCCTAAAATACATTCAAAACGGTTTGCTGAAAGGTACGATGTTGTAATGTTGTTGTTACATAACATAACCATGCCTCATTGCACAATATCAGACGTAGTTTATTAATCATATTTTTCCAGGATTAAGTTTATCACTGAAACCAAACCATTTTAATCAAGGAAAGCAATGATGATCATGCTAATTAGGCCCAAATAATAGATAATGATGTGACTTATTATTTAGCTCAAGCAGGGCTTTCTGATATGTGGGGTTGCTTTGTCTCAAACCATAACTTACAACTATACTCAACTTCTTCTGACAAACTCTACACGCAGGTATGGACATGAAATGATGAGAAAATACTTCAACTGTCACTGACGAGGATCGCTATGTCCAAATTGCATCTTACATATTAACTGTGTTCAGTATGAACTAGTATATACAAATATTTAAAGCATATAGGTTTGACAGGAAGTATACAGGAACAAAATCTTTTTTGTCAATATACTTTATGGGTTTTTACAACACACACAACATGTGCGGAAGCTTTTCTTTCCTCCAATATTTCTAGAACTGCCTATGTTTTGTATCTGTGAGCATAAAGTCCATTTACATTTTATCACATTTATTTAAATGACACTTTTATCAAAAGCAATTGTGACTAACAGTAAGTGCATTTAAACATGTGGGCATAACCAAAAAACGTCCAATAATCATGCAAATACATCAACGTCATTAAATATGCTTATCTACCTCAAGCCCTACAGTTCCTTTGTACAGTGCATTGAGGGACAAAAGTGTCCAACAAGAAGTGCAATCAAAAACAAAGCCTTTTAAGGACTGTTTTAGTCTACTTATTTTCTCACTTTTACAGTGTGAACACATTAAGTATACAGATACTGGTACAAATTGTATTTTATGGGGCTGCAACACAGCAGATGTTAATGTCTTCCTCATTTTGACATTACAAACATTGTCCACAAGAGTGCGCTGTTGGCTAAATCCAATGCACGAGAGGCCCAAAAACCATCAAGCCTCATGTGACTCAAAACAGCGTGACTGTCTGTGGTTTCACAGTGAAAGTTCACTTAGCTGAAGACAATGCAGAACAGAAAGAGAGGAAAGATAACTAAATAAAGGAAATGTGAAATTAAAAAGTACCGAATAGAATAAAAAATTGAATGTCTGCCTACCTTGCCAATATAGTAAAAGGGGAACCAGAAGAGGAAGATGTCGGAGAAGGCCTCAACGATGCTGAAGAGTCCATAAACAACCCAGTAGGTCAGCCACTGAGTGTCATCCTCCTTCACACTGCTCTCGATGGCCTTAATGCTGAATGGACAGAGCGACAGGTTTGAGTCAGAAGATTGATGAGGTAATTAAATCAAGAGTGCAAACTGCAATGATTAAAAGTCTGAAACGGTAGGTACATTTAAAAGTTATCCTGTAGAGTTTTGACAGTGTCCCTGTATTGTTATTTTAGGATGCTCGTGCATGCCAAAACTATGGGGGTGACATTTTAAAACACTTCTGCTGAATCCAGAGGGCCATGATGTGAAATAAATGATTGTGGCAGTAATGGGTTTAAAATATTAGAATGAGCAATGATAGACAACAAAAGAATAATAAAAATAAAAAAAAGAATCTGTATTTTTTAGTACAAAATGTACTCAAAATGTTTGTTTTTTTTAAACGTTCAATAAAGGAATATAATATAATTCACCAAAGCACATTGTGGCCAGTGTGTTTACGATAAAACAAATCCACAGGGAACCTTTAAGCAGCAGTTTATGAATAGGCTCAGATTTATGGGCCTGTGAGTGCTGTACTAAGTGTGTATTAGTGGGGCAGTTGTAAAATATTTTGTTCTTCCTGCTTCCAGTGATGTCGTTGAAAGCGAGTAAGAACTTCTCCAGCTTTGGTATCTGTGGGGCGCAATGATTCTCAAAAACGTTCTTGTTCACTGCGCCTGTGTCAAGTTTCCAACAGAAAAAATGACATCCAAAAATATGAGTACTGAGGATGTAATGGACCAAGTTTCTTTTTTTTTTTACGTGTGCATTTAACAGGGTTTGGCTGACTCGGATATTCAGCTGGACAAAGGTCGCTAGAGGCTGCTGCTGCTATAGCGGGGAGGATATGACCAGCAGGGACCGTCCAGAACCTGGGCCTTCGAAAAGCAAACGCCTACTGGTGGTATCTTTGCTCAAATTGCCTTCCGCATGCCAACAGAAACGGAATCATTCGGCTGTAATGAATGCCAGCGTGGGCAGTTTTGTTCGATGCTGTCGAGGGCAACCCCGAGAGCCAGCCGTGCTTGCACTTGTATGAAGACAGTTCTCCTCACTAAGACAGAGGTTTGTTTGGGACCTTCTCCAGGATCCCGAACGTAAACCAGCAGGGCGATTTTGGGACAATTCTTAGTCATAGATTTTGCAATGAAAATGGCCTGCCTCCAAAGATGGAGTAAGAGTTGCTGATTGTAGGAAAAGTTGAAAGACTAACCAAGACGGGTCCACCGAGTTTTATTTAGTCTGTATCTAGTTTTAATCAAGTGTGTTTTACGATAAATTATCAAGGCAATTAAGCCCGTCTTGGTTCAGTGTAAGAGAGAAACTTGAATTAAGAAGGTGTAATGTTGTACTTTCTTCTTTAGGTGTTAGAATATTTCCTTCATTGACATTTTGTGAGTTTATTTTGATTATTTATCAGACATAGGGTATTCGTACTCAATGCATCCTGGTACATTGAGGCACAGCCAGCACAGGTCCGCAGCAGGAGAAATCAGCTTTCTTGGTCAATGTAGCACGCACTGGGGAATTTATTTCTTAAGGGGACTTCATTACGATCAGCACTGACTGGAAATCAACATAAAAGATGTTGAATTTTCCCTTTCATTTTCTACATATTGTGTCATTTGGGCATTTTTTGAAATAAGCTTAACTTCATACGTACGAAAAATACGCTGGGTAGGCAAAACCAATCAGGTTGCAGAGCAGTGAGGCTCCATATCCAAACAGAAGATACAGCCCGACAAAACCCAGGAAACCTGCAGGGGGAGAAAGACGAGAGGCAGTGAGAACAGAAGGCTGGACAAGATGAAGTTATCAAGTTACTTGACAAACGTGTCTAATATCAAGCAAAGTTAATTTGTTGCAAACACTGTGTGTGTCTGCTAGCAGGATGTCAAGGTGGCACAGTACCAGGATTAGGAGGAGTGCTAAACACAAGTCAAACACCGATATTCAAATTCAGTCAGTGGAAGAGTTGACATTAAATACAACGCTAAGCTCACACAGTCATGTGAAACAGCCCGGCCTATACAACTCAAGTGTGTGAGAGATTCCACACATGCCAGAGGTATTCCACAGTTTAATATTGTATTATTACTACAGTGTTATGTACAAAGCACAAAGATGCCTTTACATTCAAACAGAGATTTCCACCTATAATATATACTTTTGCAGTGCTTAAAGTAATGGTAACATTGGGAGCTGAAA
Organism: Anoplopoma fimbria; assembly: GCF_027596085.1. Lineage (NCBI taxonomy): Eukaryota > Metazoa > Chordata > Actinopteri > Perciformes > Anoplopomatidae > Anoplopoma > Anoplopoma fimbria. Next base: position 8,552,893 of record NC_072463.1, on the reverse strand, counting down.
TGCCAAGTTGATAAATCAATTATTCATTCAATCTGCAATAGAAATTCACCGTAAGAACTGCAGGAGAAATCGGTTCTGTATTACCTGGATTGTAGGCTGCTGACTCTTAACAGTAGCACATTGGCTGAATTGCTTAATCCCTCAGAGGCTTGAAGATTTTGACTTCTAAGCAAACAGACTGTAGTCTGAACAGCCATTTTAGCCGATCCCTTTCTTCCATTACTGATTGACTTATCAAAACCAGTCATGGGTTTTCCGTCTCTTCAAAACACTCCCAGGTTCATAAAATGATTTCAAATCGCAGATCTTTTACAGAGCTTTTGTATATGTGAACTCGGTAACAGGTTTGAGGCAAAACAAGGAGAATGACGTCCAACCCTAAAGCAGCTGTAGATGCATTTATCATTCAAATTTATACAAAACTAAAACTGTTGATACAAAATTCATACCCAAGAAATGCCTCAGGCATAATAAAATCACACAGTATCCAGAGCAGTATAAGCCTTTGATACTGTTCTAAACCAATACCTGCTCTTTACATCTCATTTGTGTTTCCCAGCTCATATACAAACGGCCATGCAATTCCCAGTCTGTCAATCTCTCTCTAATGAATGAAAAAACTGGAAGAACTGGTTGAAATAGAAGACCCTGAAGAGACAACGGCTAAGAGACACAGCAACATTTTGAATAGGGAAATCATAAACTGATGTTTTTAATTATTCAGTGATGAATGATACAAAGCTGATCCATCTGGCTCTGTACTGTGACTAAGCGACTCCTAAACTGAAGAAAAGAAAAAGAAGATTGCATCCATGTGACCGGACATAGATTTCTACACCCTGGATTGAAAACATACGAGCTTCTCGTTGAAAAACTGGAAATAATGGTACAAAAGCCATTCCACAGTTGTGTAATCCTGTAATATTTGACTCGAACCACTCATTAGAGTTGCAGAAGTTGTAATTCAGCTGAGAAGCCAGTTCCTCTTGGCATCAAATCATCAGAACCTATTGTTAAGAGTACAGTGGAAGTTGGCTTTAAAAAACATGAAGCTAACAAACGAACAACGGGCGCTCACTCAGTGAGTTTGGCTGCATAAGCAGAGATGAAACCTCTCTACTCCAGTCAGCACATTAGTCTTCCCACTTCAGAGTGTCACACGAGTCAGCATGAACTTGAGACGTTTCTCAGCTGAACCGTGGTCAGTTTAAGGGACACCGCTGTGTTACTATGTTCGACTGGCAAGCACAGATCAAGGCAAAGTACAACTTAACTCTAAAGTGAGCAAACAGGAAAGAATTTCTTGTATGCAATGAAACCCATTATCAGTGTACACGTTTGTAACAAGCCTTCAAGGTGGCCAAAGTGTCGAAACAATGGCTGTTGCCTCACTAACAACCGAACAAGATACTAACAAGACACATCTGCAATTAGAACAGGTCAAGGTATAATTTGGCTGCTCTGTCTGGTTATACCTTCAGCTAAATGCATGGTAGGGATGAGTCAAGTGATATTTGCATACATTCTCTGTATTTGCAAGCCAGTGTGTGTGTGTGTGTGTGTGTGTGTGTGTGTGTGTGTGTGTGTGTGTGTGTGTGTTAGCTCCAATAACATGGAGTTATTTGCATGTAGATCTGACTGAGGTTAAACGGACTAAAATTAAGCAACTAATTGACATTTTCTGATCATATGATATTTTATTAATTCTAGGTAGGAAAAAGTGACTTAACCAAACTTCAAAAGGGGTTGATGTTGGTTAGAGCCAGACCAATAAATCTCCTGGCTTATAGAACATGGATACCTCAGTATCACAGGAAATGGTGGCTGATAAGCAGCAATACATTGCAGCACAGAAATACAGAGATATGTCCGGAGTAGTTTAGAATAGGGCTGTAACAAATGATCACTTTGATCATAACGTGTCAGCAAATTATTTTCTCAATTAATCGTTGGTTCGATTAAATGTCAGAAAATAGTGAAAAATGACCATCATGCTTTTCTAGAGGCCAAGTTGACCAACAGTCCAAACTCAAAAGATTTTCAATTGACAATAAAAAAAAACTAAGAAAAGCTGCAGATCTTGAATAAGTGGTTCCCTTAGTGCTTAAAAAAAAATACTCAAATGATAAATCCATTATCAAAATTGTTGATGGGTAAATATCTGTTGATTAAATTAATCAAAAAAAAAAATCATTAATCTTTTCAGCTCAAGTTAAGAGAGTGTATTTCCATTACATAGTTTGTCCATCCGATATAACTTAGAAGTATATTTTTCAGCTGTTCACATCTTGGTGAGAATTCTTTAATAACCAAAAGGGTACCTTACCAATAATGTTTTGTATTTTTTTAATGTTTAAAATACACATTTGCTTATATATCATCAGGGCTTTTTAAACTTTCAAATATCAATATCAGCCATCAAAATCCAAGATCGGCTGGGCTATAATGTTGGGGTAAACTCTATTAAGTTCTATATTTGATGATGTGTAATCACTTACTAAAAACAGCAAAAAACTTCAGGGCTACTTACAATCATGCCTGTGATCCAAGTCTGATAGAATGCAGCTGAACACAGACAACACATTCATGTACAGCAGTCAACATCCTCTGTGACTTTAAAAAAAAAATAGCTGTTTAAATGTATATTTATGATATGTTGTTAACGTTCATCTGTGCAATGCAATCTCCATTTTGAGTAATAACAATGGGTTTAAATGTAGGTCAAGCCTGGCTTTCATGTTTCCTTTCAAACTGGCACTGCAGACAAACTGTTGACTACACGTATACTGTAACCGGAGGTGTCTGGCCTTTATTGACTTTTTCTGTGCAAACTGACAACGGAGCTGTGTCAAAACACAACTCAGAGCTCACTGAGAGCAGCCTGCAGTTGAATAACCAGTCATCCTAGAATCTCCTTCCATCTAACTAGGCATTGCACTGGATATTTCAGGATGTGATAAAAATACCCCCCGGGACCAGCTGCTGGTGGGATCTAAACCAGCAGTTCATTTCAACAGAGATACATTGAAGTATGTGTGTGTGTGTGTGTGTGTGTGTAATGAGGATTACAACCACACCAGCTCTCAATATGCAATGTTGCATTAAAGTCTGAGCTGGGTGCACTTTGGTATTTGAGCATGAGGAGGGTAATAAAAGGAGCCATCTAACAGTGGCACACAGGATATGAACCCACAGTGAAAAGACAAGCACTCATGCAACAATGTGACCACAACCGGTTGCCAGTTGCCACTTTTTGAGTGGCAGCTTATTAGCTCCACCAGCTATCGTGTGCTAAACATGCAGAATGCAGCGAGACAATGCAAGCTGAGTTTTATCTGCAGCAATGTCCAAAGTGCACACTAAGCATTCAGTAAAAGTTTAACTGTGTCCTCTTTTCTTTGCTTTGCTTTTTTTCCAAGCTGCTCCGTTAACATACCCACGGTGATATACTCTCTCTTCACTCCCGTTTTCTGCTCCAGCGTCGCCAGCTGGTCGGTCACAAAGTTTTTCTCGTGGAGCAGAGTCACGAAACGCTCCTTAAAATGACTCATTTTCGGGCTTTTCCTGGGCCTGTGGTCGACAGAAAGCAACAAAGCAACACAGTCAAATGTTATATGAACCGATGCTTTAAGGCATTTGCGATTAAAAAGACAACTACGAGGGGTTATTTTACTAACCTTGGTTTGATAATTTGCCCGAAAACTTCCCGTTGGATGGCTGGCTGCTGACTCCGTCGAAGTTGCGGTGGCAGTGGGGGCGGAGTTAGAAGGTCAACCCGCTGACCAATCAGAGAGCTCCGGTGATTAAACAACGGTGCTGTGGACTGAAGGCACCTTTATGTGTGTGACTTCTTATTGTGGGGACTGTAACTTTTTAAACACTTAAAAAAAACCTCACCACGCTATGGAAACCGATAGAGGACTTTATTAAAATTGAAATGTAATTCCACAATAGCTTTATACTTTTCCACATATGTGTTATTTGAGTAAAAATGAAAAATGTTATACTCCGATTGGCATTTTCATTGTCACATAAAAGATGTGATTGTGATTATTTATCTTCAAAGTTGTAACCTTCCTTACAGTGAACATAGTCAAATGTTAATTCAAATTAGAAAATGTAAATGCAATATATACATGAATCCTAATGTTCCATTATGGCAAGCATCACTTAAGTTCTAATTCAAATTAAAATGCATTTTTCTAACCATCTGAGAATTAATATGAAAACAGGATTTGATATTTCAGCGTCAAAGCTTCATGCATTGGGACACAAGCACATGGAAAGTTTTCTAGCATGTAGGGCAGCCTATATGGCATGGCATCATTTTTTTTTCAACTGGAAGCACACCCTAGAGAGCACTTCATTACATTTTCCTTATGCTACATTTGTTTTAACACATGACAACTTTAATATTATTTGGTACATTGTGTTTCTCTTAAAAATGATTATATCCTTCAGATAGTTTATGAATAAACTCTAATGGTTAGGGAAGATATACTGTTAAAAACCTATTATGTACACCAATCCATTCATTAAGCCATTAATAACCTCAAAATTGCATAATTTTTGCAATGTACGAATTAAGATGTAGATATCTGTAATGTTATTTGAAAGTTCCTAACAGTGTGAAAATTGTTGGTTTATTCCCTCTTGAACTGTTTATGTTTTCTTCCCTTCAACCCTCAGAGGGCTGTTTCATTTATTTCAGTGTGATGAACCTGTCTTGAATCAGCCTAACAAAATGAACCAAGATTATCTCAGAGCCAACCAGAGCTTGATCCTTCAAAACATCTGGAAAAAAGTTTTCACAGTGACACATGTTTGGTTCTTCCTTTCGAACGAAGAGTAAAAGAGTTTTTTCACCTTTCCTAACAGGAAGTGACTCATATCTCAGCTGAAATGTATCAGAGCAGCAGAGGAGTTTTAACCTTCAAACACGTGCTGATGGAGGTCACACTGATGTTTTGAGAAGGCTTGATGACATTTAACTTATTCAATTATTGGGTAAAACCCTAAATTTGGTTGAAGAGTAAAATCCCTTTAAGGGATTGATAACCCTTGCAAACATGTAAACCATGCACATGATTCAATCCTTCATAGGAAAGATAGGATGGCTCAAATTTAGAAACTTAAACTTCTTGGGGGGGTTATGAAAAGATAACAAAATAATTAAATGGAGGAGATCAAGGGGTTGAACGTTTTCTAGCATAAGGCAGTATATATAGACCTGAACCCAGGAGTGTCACAATTGAAGCATCTGCATGAACAGATTGACATCATGTTTAGGAAAAGAGTGAAGGGCCGGATATAAAATCAATCTCGTCATTATGGAGTTGTTGTGATCCTGGACAGCCAGCAGAGGGCAGCCTGCATCTAATAATGAGCAAAGACAGAAACAGCAGAGAGATGAGGAACAGAGAGTCAGGAGTTTCTTCATTTTCTTAAACAGTCCACAGGGAGATGTAGCCTCCACTTACTCCACCTCATCTCTCCCTTTCAGTTTCACAAGGACAGCTGTGTGTTTGCCTTCTTAAATGTATTTTGCATTATTTTAATGCATCACTGCTCCTCACAGTTTTAAATTCTCATGTCACAGAAAGTCTGAACTGTTTTCATGCACTCACACTGAAAACTGCATCAAGATGAAGTTTTCAATGATTGTCATTTTGTGTTATCTGAGTCAGGGTAAGATATTTTGAAAAGTGACATTGTGAAATTGTTAAAAGTATATTTTGTATAGATATAACTTTCCTTGCCTTTTTGCCTCAAATATGGTTGTAATGTATGTGTTATTTATGTTAATCCTAATGGCTGATTATCAAGGTTTACATTTAATTTCTCATTTCAGAGACTTCTGCAAACAAGTTTCTGACTCAAACTGACAAATCCAAGTCTGTCAGTCTTGGAGGGACTGTGACCATCAGCGCCACAGGGAGCTCAGATATTGGTGCTGATCTCAGTTGGTACCTTCAGAAACCTGGACAGGCTCCCAAACTTCTCATATATAGAGTATCATCTCTCTTCTCTGGAACTCCGTCTCGATTCAGTGGCAGTAGATCTGGTTCTGACTACACTTTAACCATCAGAGGTGTTGAGTCTGAAGATGTTGGAGATTACTACTGTCTGGGCGACCATGGTGGAGTGTTCACACAGTGATTTAGAGCCGTACAAAAACCTCCTTCAGTTTGACTGAAGTGAGAACGGCCTGCTGCAGGTGCAGAGTGTTGGTGGAGAGACTGTGATGAAGATAACTGGTCCAGTGAACACAACACAAGAGTCATCAAGCAGAACCACAATGAATCTAAATAAAACTGAAACAAACTTATTCATGCCATATAATATATGTATATGTTAATATTTAAAACTGATATTCTTGTCAGTTCATTCAGTCTCTTTATGAATAATCTGGGAAGGTTAGATTCTCGTTGGACCATAGCCTCTGATATAAAAAAAAATCCTTAACTTTAGCTGTAATGATGGTTGCACAAAACACTCTATAACATCAGTCCAAACAGAAACAAAATATCTATTTCATTTCTCTCTTATCAGGTAAATATGGTGAATGAAATGACCATAATGATATGTTTCAAAGTGAGAATGTATCGTAAAATAATTACAAAGACACAAATCATTATAATCCACAGTTTTAATAATAAAATAATGTTCATGGCATTTTTTCATGAATCAACAGTTCATCGTGGAGTGACAACTAATCTATGGTTCAGTTTAATATGAAAAGTAATGAACATTAAGAAGAATATGCAGCAGATGAGTATTAGAAAGCAACATGCACACTGAAACACTGAGTAGAGAGCTGTGAAACAGAGGAGATCTGTAGCTTCATCAAGAGCTCTATCAAAGAAGCAGCATCATTTCCACACAGGAAGTGTTGCTGAAGCTCTACTCTGAGCAGTGGCCAGGGTCCAGGGTTTGAGTGACAGGGCTCTGTCCATTAAGACCGGCCTCACAGCTCACTGAGCCCGCCTTCCTCCACTGGTCTGCAGAGAGGCTCAGGGTGCTGCTCCAGCTGTAGTGGCCGTCGCTCCCCAGGACCTCCAGGCTGTGTGACACCCCTGAGGAGCTGCTGCTGCCCCCCACCTTCCAGCCCAGACTCCAGGCTGAGGGGAAGCCCCCGCTGGCCAGACACACCAGTGTGGCTCTGCCCTGCTGCAGCTCCTCTCTGGAGGGGGGGAGGACGGTCAGGGTGGGCCGCACAACACCCACTGAGGGGGAGAGAGGGGGGGAGGAGAGAGGGGGGAGAAAAGACAAAAGATGAAGGATGAAGACTTGGGAATAAAAAAATATCATCCTGTTGATTTCTCATATTTGATCAAATAAAACAGAATAAGTTGTGTTCCTGTTGAAGAAATAAATCACTCCGTAACAGACCATCCACCACATGAAGTGTAAATGCAACTAAAATCGTTCATTGATAACAATTATTGATAACATCTTCATGTGAATTGCAAAATGTATGAAAGTTAATCCTGGTGAGGTTTTTTGTCTGTCTAAACTGACAGTTTAAAAACTCATCTGAATACAGTTAAAACATTCCTCATCTGTCTCTTTCACTTCCTTTTCACTAGATGTAAAACAAATGAACCGTGAACACAAAGAAAAGCTGCATTTACTGATAAAATCATATCTGTGTTGAACAAGCATCCACATCACATTTTAATTCAACAAATTATTTGATTTTTTAAAGCTAATTATACATTTTCTTTTACAATAAATACAATATATACATGTTTGAGAATTGAAAGTGACCAAATGTTACTTAGAATGATTTGTAAGCATGCAGTGAAAAGTTTCTATGAAAAATAGAATAGAATATAAAAAATAAGAGTTATTTTCCATCTTTTGAACCAAATTTCATGCAAAACGGAATTAATATTAGATTTCAGCAAAGTTACTTCTCAGTTTGTTTGATCAGCTTGATAAAATAAAATAAATACCAACAACATTCAAAAACGGATCTTGGTCTGAATCTAATCCAATATTTGATTTGAGTTTTCATTTTCTATATATTGTTATAGAATGAAAATCTTTGGTACTTACAGTCAATGATGAGTTTGGTTCCTCCACCAAAAGTCCACCACAGTGATACAAACTCATTAAGTGGCCGTACAAAAACCTCCTGCACTGTGAACAAGCATCTATCCACTGAAAACTCTCTGCTTTTTATATCAATGCATAAAAATACATACTTTCTATAATCTAAAACGTATTTTGTAATGATATGGATTCAAAATTATCATATAAATGAAAATTAATTATTTACTTTTGCTTTATTTTCAGAGAAATGATGACTGTCTCCTTGTAACAAAATACATTTGTCACAGTTATATCAATTGATACATGGTTAAATTAAATTATATATTTTTTCTATTAATTACAATTAACAAACTAATAATAAACATAATTGAATTATCAATTATATATCCACAGTTAACCCTGTCAGTAAATTAAATGAATTATAGAAGATATATCATACCAACCACAGTGGACGCAAACTTATCCTCAAATCCTCACCTGCTCATCTCATACAAATATTTTCTACTATTCTATTAAGATCATATATATATTGTTAAACAGAGCAGTATTCCTCCTGATTTCATGGCCCACGTTGCCTTCAGTCTGTTGAGAGCAGAGAAATAATTTCCATAGAGAGGAGGCTTTGCATCGTCAGCTGATCCTCCAGTGAACTCAGAAGGTTTATAGTCCTGTGAGTTCAACACTGCAGGACTCAGATCTGTCGGTCAACACAGCAGGAACCACAACCACCATGACTCTCATCACCATCCTCATCTGGACGCTGGCCTGCTGCTGTTTTACAGGTTCATTCACTCAGCAACACTTCAAACATGATGTGCTGCCTTTTCTCTCATTTATTTCTTCTGATAAAGTAATGATTTGTTTTTGTCTTCAGGATGCAGCGGTCAGGTGACTGTGACTCAGCCTCCAGTAGTGACATCTACTCCAGGATCCACTGTCACTCTCACCTGTAAGACCAACCCAGCTGTTCATTCAAACTGTGGTAGTGGTCATCAATGTATGTTCTGGTATCAACAGAAATCTGGACAGGCACCAACGCTCCTCATAAAACAAGTGAGCATAAAACATTCAGGAACACCAGCTCGGTTTAGTGGTAGTGGAAGCAGCTCTGACTTCACTTTGACCATCACTGGAGTTCAGACTGAAGATGCAGCAGTTTATTACTGTCAGAGTTATCACAGTGGTGGAGTGTTCACACAGTGATTTGTAGTCGTACAAAAACCTCCCTCAGTCAGACTGCAGAGACTCTGAGCTGTAACAGCAGGAACCGACTGCAGCTGCTGAAGAGGAAGAGACTCTGACACAGACCACTGAACACAGAGCTGACAGTAAACTCACCAAGCACAAACCTTATTGTGATCTCTGCTTCTCACCTCAAAGTATTATTTTAACAATTTTCAGGTTGCAGCAGGGACTTTTTATCCTCAGTTTTGGTTTCTGCATTATCACCCTGATCTTGGTTCTCTCAGGCAGCAAACCCAAAGCCAATCCCACCTTTTTTCTAATTTATGTGCCGAAACTATTTTGCTTTCGACTCTAAAGCTTTCATATTTTGACAAACGACTGGCTGTTCTTGTGTCTCTTTCCTAAACCATAATGTGACCTGTGATATTACTTCTTACATTTTAAGAAGTCTTTAGCGTTCAGGGATTGTTATCACTGAAAAATGTGCCAATTCACAGTAAACGCATGCAGATGATGAAGCATACTCACATCCTGAGTTACTTACCTCAGATTGCATGAGTCAGAATTCAATCCCATGTTTCCACATCCCTACATCCCCAGTCAGTGTTCTTAACCACTGAACCATTTCCAGCACCCATCAACCCAAAGAACCAGAGAGAGGAAGAGTATCAGACTGAAGCTGTAGAAACTTCATCTTCACCAACTTGCAGAGAAACAAAATTTACAGACTTCACACTGTTACGGATTCACACTGACATAATATATGACTCTAATTATTCTGAGTGCACTCACTACATCTTATTTATTTCTGATAGCTCAGCTGGTTGAGAAGGAATTTTACACTCTGAAGGTTGTTGGTTTAAATTCCTCCTGAACTGTATTGTCTTTCCTTCTTTGAATCCTTAGTGGGTTGTTTCATAAAGGTTTCTCTTATTGTGAAAAGCCTGTCTTGAATGAGCCAAACAAACTGAACGAGGATCAGTCTGTTTCATGAAGACAATCAATCAATTTTTCTCAAGGGAGAAAATCAGTCCTAACTGGACACTCAGAGTGACCGATGTTTGGTTTATTCTTTATTTGGACGAAGAATAAATTCTTTTTTTTTTACTTTCCTAACTGGAAGTGACTCATAACTGAGCTGAAATGTATCAGAGCAGCAGAGGAGTTTTAACCTTCCAGCAGCTGCTGATGGAGGTCACACTCGTGTTAATTTAACACTTGATGGAATTAAATGTATTCAGAGATCTTTTTGACTAAAAGCTAAATAATATAATGTATTCATCCATAAACACAACTTTGGGATGAAGCCCTGAATTTGATTGAAAATTAAAGTCTCTTTTAGGGATTTTTATCGCTTAAAGAAACCTTAAACCATGCAGATAATCTATTAAAAACCCTTCATAGGAAAGATAGGATTGGCTCAAATTAAAACATAAAACTTAAGTCTCAGCCTATATGGCACTGCATTGCATTTTCTTCGTTGGACGAAAACCCTACATGGCACCTTATCATGTTTTATCTACCATTGGAGGATCCAGAGGACTCTTTTGCTTCATTTATTTTCAAACATGATCTGACCACCTGAGATCGCCAGTGTCACAGCTGGATCATCTGGATTAACATATTGGCACATGTGATTATGAGAAGACCTAAGGACCAAATACAAAATCAATCTCATGACAATCTGGAGTTGTTGTGAACCTGGACATCCAGCAGGAACAGCAGAGAGATGAGGAACAGAGATTCAAAAGTTTATATCTAGATGTAGCCTCCACTGACTCCACCTCATCTCTCCCTTTCAGTTTCACAAGGACAGCTGTGTGTTTGCCTTCTTCAATGTATTTTGCATTATTTTAATGCATCACTGCTCCTCACAGTTTTAAATTCTCATGTCACAGAAAGTCTGAACTGTTTTCATGCACTCACACTGAAACGGCATCAAGATGAAGTTTTCAATGATTGTCATGTTGTGTTTTCTGAGTCGGGGTGAGAGATTTTGAAAAGCATATTTTTTAAATAGATATAACTTTCCTTGCCTTTTGCCTCAAATATGGCTATAACGTATGCGTTATTTATGTTAATCTTTACTGCTGATTCTCAAGGATTGTATTCAATTTCTCATTTCAGAGACTTCTGCAAACAAGTTTCTGACTCAGACTGACAAATCAAAGTCCGTCAGTCTTGGAGGGACTGTGACCATCAGCGCCACAGGGAGTTCAGATATTGGTGCTGATCTCAGTTGGTACCTTCAGAAACCTGGACAGGCTCCCAAACTTCTCATATACTCTTCATCAACTCTCTTCTCTGGAACTCCGTCTCGATTCAGTGGCAGTAGATCTGGTTCTGACTACACTTTAACCATCAGAGGTGTTGAGGCTAAAGATGCTGGAGATTACTACTGTATGGGTTTACATGGTGATGGAGTGTTCACACAGTGATTTAGAGCCGTACAAAAACCTCCTTCAGTTTGACTGAAGTGAGAACGGCCTGCTGCAGGTGCAGAGTGTTGGTGGAGAGACTGTGATGAAGATAACTGGTCCAGTGAACACAACACAAGAGTCATCAAGCAGAACCACAATGAATCTAAATAAAACTGAAACAAACTTATTCATGCCATATAATATATGAATATGTTAATATTTAAAACTGATATTCTTGTCAGTTCATTCAGTGTCTTTATGAATAAGCTGGGAGGTTAGATTCTTGTTGGACCATAGCCTCTGATATAAAAAAAAAAACTCCTTAACTGTAGCTCTAATGATGGCTGAACAAAACACTCTATAACATCTGTCCAAACAGAAACAAAATATCTATTTCATTACTCTCCTATCAGGTAAATACGGTTAATGAAATGACCACAAGGATATGTTTCAAAGTGAGAAAAGTGAGAAAAATTACTTTTGCTTTAATTTCTCAACTTGACAGAGAAATGATGACTGTCTCCTTTAAACAAAGTAAATTTTTCACAGTTATATCAATTGATACAGGGTTAAATTAAATTATATATTTTTCCTTCATTACAATTAACAAACTCATAATAAACATAATTGAATCATTAATTATATATCCACAGTTCAACCTGTCAGTAAATTAAATGAATTATAGAAGATATGTCATACCAACCACAGTGGACGCAAACTTATCCTCAAATCCTCACCTGCTCATCTCATACAAATATTTTCTACTATTCTATTAAGATCATATATATATTGTTAAACAGAGCAGTATTCCTCCTGATTTCATGGCCCATGTTGCCTTCAGTCTGTTGAGAGCAGAGGAATCATTTCCATAGAGAGGAGGCTTTGCATCGTCAGCTGATCCTCCAGTGAACTCAAAAGGTTTATAGTCCTGTGAGTTCAACACTGCAGGACTCAGATCTGTCAGTCAACACAGCAGGAACCACAACCACCATGACTCTCATCACCATCCTCATCTGGACGCTGGCCTGCTGCTGTTTTACAGGTTCATACACTCAGCAACACTTCAATCATGATGTGCTGCCCTTTCTCTCATTTATTTCTTCTGATAAAGTAATGATTTGTTTTTGTCTTCAGGATGCAGCGGTCAGGTGACTGTGACTCAGCCTCCAGTAGTGACATCTACTCCAGGATCCACTGTCACTCTCACCTGTAAGATTAGTGAAAATGTTTAAGCTGTAGTGATGGAGATGACTTTATGTTCTGGTATCAACAGAAATCGCGACAGCCTCCAAAGCTCCTCATAAAATATGTGAGCACAAAACATTCAGGAACACCAGCTCGGTTTAGTGGCAGTGGAAGCAGCTCTGACTTCACTTTGACCATCACTGGAGTTCAGACTGAAGATGCAGCAGTTTATTACTGTCAGAGTCTACACAGTGGCCCAGTGTTCACACAGTGATTTGTAGTCGTACAAAAACCTCCCTCAGTCAGACTGCAGAGACTCTGAGCTGTAACAGCAGGAACCGACTGCAGCTGCTGAAGAGGAAGAGACTCTGACACAGACCACTGAACACAGAGCTGACAGTAAACTCACCAAGCACACTCTAAATAATCACACTAATAAAACAATTAAAACATTATTTAAAATCTAATAACACCACTTCATGTTCTGTTAATATTTATTGTTGCCTAATCACATGTTCAAAAAATCTATTGTTCAATGTGTTTTTTCAGCATCATAAAAAACATGAATTATTTCCTTTCTTATATTAACATCTTCATTTCAGTTCATTACAAACAACAAATGATGACATTAATATTTCATTCATATTGTAATTTTCCAAATAGAGGAGTATCATTTAAAGTTAATAAACCGCTTATATTTCTTACTCCTCTTCACAAGATAAAACACCAAACACTTCATCATGTAATTCATCAGTGAAAGCTTTATTAGCAAGAACATCAATCATCAACATGACAGTTATTAAACACACTCACATCTAGCTGCTGAACTTTAATCTCTAAATTGTTGTTCTCCGTCACACAAAGCTTTAGTTTACAAAGACTCAAACTCATATTGATCAGAGCAGCAGGTGTGTTCCTGCTGCTCCCCCACACAGAGCTCCCGTCCTGGGCTTCAGCCAGCTCCTCTAGCCCTTACACTGGCTCCTGTGGAGGGACTGGGTCTGGCTGTGGTCATGATGGAGGACCCTGCAGGAGTACAGCTCTCCTTGCATCCAGCGCTCCTGGCTCAGGTTCAGGGTGCTGCTGCTGCTGTAGCGTCCGCTCTTCTCCTCCTCTGAGCTGCTCAGGACTCCCTCTGTCACCTCTGTGCCGTCCACCTGCCAGCTCACCACGGCTCCCTGAGGAGAGTAGCCGGACAGAAGGCAGGCCAGCGTGGCCGAGCCCCCGGAGAGCTGCTCAGAGGAGGGGGGAAGCAGAGAGACGGAGGGCCTGACCATGGGGCCAGCTGGAGGGGAAGCAGAGACACACAAGGAGCAGATTAACGTCCACTGTAGGACAGACAGCTGGACATGAGACAGTTATGATACATGACAGAGGTTAACACCACTGTGGGTTATCTGTGTGCATGAAGGGATCAGACAGAGGAGAGGAGACATGGGAAGAAATGAGGGTTTAACAAATGAAACAAAATGGTTAAACTTAATTGAATCCTCTACTGTTACACTCATCATAAATCACTAAGGATTATAGAATAATATACAACGTGACTTAGTTGTTAATGTAATGAAACAGTTTAATTAATCAATATTACATTAATTGTTCATATCTTTTATATTATGTTTGATAGAAAATAATTCATCCCTTCAATGGTTTTCTTGTGGAAAACAATGTAAGATCTGTAAACAGTTAAAGACTTTGTCATCTGTCTGTTTCACTTCCTTTTCACCACTTTAAACTAACCAACTGTGAACGCAAACTGCAGCCGCGCTGAATGTACATATAAACTTACTAATGTGTTTTAAAGTCATCCACATTAAATTTTATATCCAACAGCTGTTTGAATGTTACAAATAACATAATAAAGAACATGCTCTTTTCTTAAATTTTGAAAGATAGACAATATTTCTACCAAATTTTGTGAAACGTTGGATAAAATATTCATATTTTTCTGCACATATGTCACAGTAAACATCATATATAACAACAAAATAATAGTAATCGCTGCACAATTTACCTAAAATGTGATATTAGCCAAGCTTTAATAGATGGCAAAAAATATCCAAAACATTAAAATTATCCAAGATCAATGTGTTTCATTACATTCTGATGTTAAAGTAACGTAATATTTCATGTTGTAGAAATTATAAATCTGTTATACTTACAGTTAATGATGAGTTTGGTTCCTCCACCAAAAGTCCACCACAGTGATACAAACTCATTAAGTGGCCGTACAAAAACCTCCTGCACTGTGAACAAGCATCTATCCACTGAAAACTCACCTTTTTTCAGGTTAAACTGACTAATTTATATTTTATTTGATGGACAAAATGATTTAACTCAAATTGCCTCAAAAATAAACACAATTTTTAATATTTTCATTGTAACTTTTTACAGTTGTCAGACAAACGGTTAATCTTCTCTTGTAATGAATTTACATAATTTGCTAATTGCATAAATATTAAGTTTTCAAAAATCTTGAATAAAAAGACGATATCAGAAATCTCTCCAAAGTGAGAAGATTGTGAAAAAAAAAGATTAATCCGTGCATTCCATATGGGTAAATATGGAAAAAAAAAATACATATTATACCAACCACATTTACACCATTTTAGTCCAAAGGTTGAAAATCCTCAATGCTGCGTTTAATCTATTTATTTCCATCTCAATAACATCATAAAAGTTGTTAAACAGAGCAGTATTCCTCCTGGTTTCGTGTCCCACGTTGCCTTCAGTCTGTTGAGAGCAGAGGAATCATTTCCATAGAGAGGAGGCTTTGCATCGTCAGCTGATCCTCCAGTGAACTCAGAAGGTTTATAGTCCTGTGAGTTCAACACTGCAGGACTCAGATCTGTCGGACTGAAAACTGCATCAAGATGAAGTTTTCAATGATTGTCGTGTTGTGTTTTCTGAGTCAGGGTGAGAGATTTTGAAAACTTAAATGACATATTTTATTTATGTCTTCATCTTCTTATTACTATTTTAATTTAAACTGCTGCTCCATGTTGTGAGCTATCTATCATTTCTTCTTGAAGTTTATATTTCATTTCTCATTTCAGAGACTTCTGCAAACAAGTTTCTGACTCAGACTGACAAATCCAAGTCTGTCAGTCTTGGAGGGACTGTGACCATCAGCGCCACAGGGAGTTCAGATATTGGTGCTGATCTCAGTTGGTACCTTCAGAAACCTGGACAGGCTCCCAAACTTCTCATATACAAAGTATCAACTCTCTTCTCTGGAACTCCGTCTCGATTCAGTGGCAGTAGATCTGGTTCTGACTACACTTTAACCATCAGAGGTGTTGAGTCTGAAGATGTTGGAGATTACTACTGTCTGGGCTACCATGGTAGTGGAGTGTTCACACAGTGATTCAGAGCCGTACAAAAACCTCCTTCAGTTTGACTGAAGTGAGAACGGCCTGCTGCAGGTGCAGAGTGTTGGTGGAGAGACTGTGATGAAGATAACTGGTCCAGTGAACACAACACAAGAGTCATCAAGCAGAACCACAATGAATCTAAATAAAACTGAAACAAACTTATTCATGCCATATAATATATGTATATGTTAATATTTAAAATTGATATTCTTGTCAGTTCATTCAGTCTCTTTATTAATAATCTGGGAAGGTTAGATTCTCGTTGGACCATAGCCTCTGATATAAAAAAAATCCTTAACTTTAGCTGTAATGATGGTTGCACAAAACACTCTATAACATCAGTCCAAACAGAAACAAAATATCTATTTCATTTCTCTCTTATCAGGTAAATATGGTTAATGAAATGACCATAATGATATGTTTCAAAGTGAGAATGTATCATAAAATAATTACAAAGACACAAATCATTATAATCCACAGTTTTAATAATAGAATAATGTTCATGTCGCATTTTTTCATGAATCAACAGTTCATCGTGGAGTGACAACTAATCTATGGTTCAGTTTAATATGAAAAGTAATGAACATTAAGAAGAATATGCAGCAGATGAGTATTAGAAAGCAACATGCACACTGAAACACTGAGTAGAGAGCTGTGAAACAGAGGAGATCTGTAGCTTCATCAAGATCTCTATCAAAGAAGCAGCATCATTTCCACACAGGAAGTGTTGCTGAAGCTCTACTCTGAGCAGCGGCCAGGGTCCAGGGTTTGAGTGACAGGGCTCTGTCCATTCAGACCGGCCTCACAGCTCACTGAGCCCGCCTTCCTCCACTGGTCTGCAGAGAGGCTCAGGGTGCTGCTCCAGCTGTAGTGGCCGTCGCTCCCCAGGACCTCCAGGCTGTGTGACGCATAGACATCATATAGGTGTATATGATGTCTATGGTGTGACACCCCTGAGGAGCTGCTGCTGCCCCCCACCTTCCAGCCCAGACTCCAGGCTGAGGGGAAGCCCCCGCTGGCCAGACACACCAGTGTGGCTCTGCCCTGCTGCAGCTCCTCTCTGGAGGGGGGGAGGACGGTCAGGGTGGGCCGCACAACACCCACTGAGTGGGAGAGAGGGGGAGGAGAGAGGGGGGAGAAAACACAAAAGATGAAGGATGAAGACTTGGGAATAAAAAAATATCATCCTGTTGATTTCTCATATTTGATCAAATAAAACAGAATAAGTTGTGTTCCTGTTGAATAAATAAATCACTCCGTAACAGACCATCCACCACATGATTAAAGTGTAAATGCAACTAAAATAGCTCATTGATAACTATTGTTGATAACATCTTCATGTGAATTGCAAAATGTATGAAAGTTAGTCCTGGTGAGGTTTTTTGTCTGTCTAAACTGAAAGTTTAAAAACTCATATGAATACAGTTAAAACATTCCTCATCAGTCTCTTTCACTTCCCTTTCACTAGATGTAAAACAAATGAACCGTGAACACAAAGAAAAGCTGCATTTACTGATAAAATCATATCTGTGTTGAACAACAATCCACATCACATTTAAATTCAACAAATTATTTGATTTTTTAAAGCTAATTATACATTTTCTTTTACAATAAATACAATATATACATGTTTGAGAATTGAAAGTGACCAAATGTTACGTAGAATGATTTGTAAGCATGCAGTGAAAAGTTTCTATGAAAAATAGAATAGAATATAAAAAATAAACGAGTTATTTTCCATCTTTTGAATCAAATTTCATGCAAAACGGAATTAATATTAGATTTCAGCAAAGTTACTTCTCAGTTTGTTTGATCAGCTTGATAAAATAAAATAAATACCAACAACATTCAAAAACTGATCTTGGTCTGAATCTGATCATATATTTTATTTAAGTAATATTTTCTATATATTGTTATAAAATAAAAATCTTTGGTACTTACAGTCAACGATGAGTTTGGTTCCTCCACCAAAAGTCAACCACAGTGATACAAACTCATTAAGTGGCCGTACAAAAACCTCCTGCACTGTGAACAAGCATCTATCCACTGAAAACTCTCTGCTTTTTATATCAATGCATAAAAATACATACTTTCTATGATCTAAAACGTATTTTGTAATGATATGGATTCAAAATTATCATATAAATGAAAATTAATTATTTACTTTTGCTTTATTTTCTAAACCTATCAGAGAAATTATGACTGTCTCCTTGTAACAAAATACATTTGTCACAGTTATATCAGTTGATACATGGTTAAATGAACATGTTTTTTTCTATTAAATATAATTAACAAACTCATGTTAAGAAGAATTGAATTATCTTTTTTATCCACAGTTAACCCTGTCAGTCAATTAAATGAATAAAAGGAGATATATCATACCAACCACAGTGGACGCAAACTTATCCTCAAATCCTCACCTGATCTTCTAATACAATTATTTTCTGCTATTATATTAGGATCATATATATATTGTTAAACAGATCAGTATTCCTCCTGGTTTCATGTCCCACGTTGCCTTCAGTCTGTTGAGAGCAGAGGAATCATTTCCATAGAGAGGAGGCTTTGCATCGTCAGCTGATCCTCCAGTGAACTCAGAAGGTTTATAGTCCTGTGAGTTCAACACTGCAGGACTCAGATCTGTCGGACTGAAAACTGCATCAAGATGAAGTTTTCAATGATTGTCGTGTTGTGTTTTCTGAGTCAGGGTGAGAGATTTTGAAAACTTAAATGACATATTTTATTTATGTCTTCATCTTCTTATTCCTATTTTAATTTAAACTGCCGCTCCATGTTGTGAGCTATCTATCATTTCTTCTTGAAGTTTATATTTCATTTCTCATTTCAGAGACTTCTGCAAACAAGTTTCTGACTCAGACTGACAAATCCAAGTCTGTCAGTCTTGGAGGGACTGTGGCCATCAGCGCCACAGGTAGTTCAGATATCGGTGGTGATCTCAGTTGGTACCTTCAGAAACCTGGACAGGCTCCCAAACTTCTCATATACTCTTCATCAACTCTCTTCTCTGGAACTCCGTCTCGATTCAGTGGCAGTAGATCTGGTTCTGACTACACTTTAACCATCAGAGGTGTTGAGGCTAAAGATGCTGGAGATTACTACTGTCTGGGCTACCATAGTGGATTTGTGTTCACACAGTGATTTAGAGCCGTACAAAAACCTCCTCCTTTTTGACTGAAGTGAGAACGGCCTGCTGCAGGTGCAGAGTGTTGGTGGAGAGACTGTGATGAAGATAACTGGTCCAGTGAACACAACACAAGAGTCATCAAGCAGAACCACAATGAATCTAAATAAAACTGAAACAAACTTATTCATGCCATATAATATATGTATATGTTAATATTTAAAATTGATATTCCTGTCAGTTCATTCAGTCTCTTTATTAATAATCTGGGAAGGTTAGATTCTCGTTGGACCATAGCCTCTGATATAAAAAAAAATCCTTAACTTTAGCTGTAATGATGGTTGCACAAAACACTCTATAACATCAGTCCAAACAGAAACAAAATATCTATTTCATTTCTCTCTTATCAGGTAAATATGGTGAATGAAATGACCATAATGATATGTTTCAAAGTGAGAATGTATCATAAAATAATTACAAAGACACAAATCATTATAATCCACAGTTTTAATAATAAAATAATGTTCATGTCGCATTTTTTCATGAATCAACAGTTCATCGTGGAGTGACAACTAATCTATGGTTCAGTTTAATATGAAAAGTAATGAACATTAAGAAGAATATGCAGCAGATGAGTATTAGAAAGCAACATGCACACTGAAACACTGAGTAGAGAGCTGTGAAACAGAGGAGATCTGTAGCTTCATCAAGATCTCTATCAAAGAAGCAGCATCATTTCCACACAGGAAGTGTTGCTGAAGCTCTACTCTGAGCAGTGGCCAGGGTCCAGGGTTTGAGTGACAGGGCTCTGTCCATTCAGACCGGCCTCACAGCTCACTGAGCCCGCCTTCCTCCACTGGTCTGCAGAGAGGTTCAGGGTGCTGCTCCAGCTGTAGTGGCCGTCGCTCCCCAGGACCTCCAGGCTGTGTGACACCCCTGAGGAGCTGCTGCTGCCCCCCACCTTCCAGCCCAGACTCCAGGCTGAGGGGAAGCCCCCGCTGGCCAGACACACCAGTGTGGCTCTGCCCTGCTGCAGCTCCTCTCTGGAGGGGGGGAGGACGGTCAGGGTGGGCCGCACAACACCCACTGAGGGGGAGAGAGGGGGGGGGAGAGAGGGGGAAAAAGACAAAAGATGAAGGATGAAGACTTGGGAATAAAAAAATATCATCCTGTTGATTTCTCATATTTGATCAAATAAAACAGAATAAGTTGTGTTCCTGTTGAATAAATAAATCACTCCGTAACAGACCATCCACCACATGATTAAAGTGTAAATGCAACTAAAATCGTTCATTGATAACAATTATTGATAACATCTTCATGTGAATTGCAAAATGTATGAAAGTTAGTCCTGGTGAGGTTTTTTGTCTGTCTAAACTGATTTAAAAAGTTTAAAAACTCATACGAATACAGTTAAAACATTCATCATCTGTCTCTTTCACTTCCTTTTCACTAAATGTAAAATGAATGAACCGTGAACACAAAGAAAAGCTGCATTTACTGATAAAATCA
The DNA here is from genome assembly GCF_027596085.1 of Anoplopoma fimbria. Classification (NCBI taxonomy): domain Eukaryota; kingdom Metazoa; phylum Chordata; class Actinopteri; order Perciformes; family Anoplopomatidae; genus Anoplopoma; species Anoplopoma fimbria. Next base: position 8,532,017 of record NC_072463.1, on the reverse strand, counting down.
TATCTGTGTTGAACAAGAATCCACATCACATTTAAATTCAACAAATTATTTGATTTTTTAAAGCTAATTATACATTTTCTTTTACAATAAATACAATATATACATGTTTGAGAATTGAAAGTGACCAAATGTTACTTAGAATGATTTGTAAGCATGCAGTGAAAAGTTTCTATGAAAAATAGAATAGAATATAAAAAATAAGAGTTATTTTCCATCTTTTGAACCAAATTTCATGCAAAACGGAATTAATATTAGATTTCAGCAAAGTTACTTCTCAGTTTGTTTGATCAGCTTGATAAAATAAAATAAATACCAACAACATTCAAAAACGGATCTTGGTCTGAATCTAATCCAATATTTGATTTAAGTTGTATTTTCTATATATTGTTATAGAATGAAAATCTTTGGTACTTACAGTCAATGATGAGTTTGGTTCCTCCACCAAAAGTCCACCACAGTGATACAAACTCATTAAGTGGCCGTACAAAAACCTCCTGCACTGTGAACAAGCATCTATCCACTGAAAACTCTCTGCTTTTCATATCAATGCATAAAAATATATACTTTCGATAATCTACAATGTTTTTTGTAATGATATGGATTCAATATTATCATATAAATAAAAATGAATTGTTTACTTTTGCTTTATTTTCAGAGAAATGATGACTGTCTCCTTGTAACAAAATACATTTGTCACAGTTATATCAGTTGATACATGGTTAAATGAACATGTTTTTTTCTATTAAATATAATTAACAAACTCATGTTAAGAAGAATTGAATTATCTTTTTTATCCACAGTTAACCCTGTCAGTCAATTAAATGAATAAAAATACATATTATACCAACCACATTTACACAATTTTAGTCCAAAGGTTGAAAATCCTCAATGCTGCGTTTAATCTATTTATTCCCATCTCAATAACATCATAAAATTGTTAAACAGAGCAGTATTCCTCCTGGTTTCTTGTCCCACGTTGCCTTCAGTCTGTTGAGAGCAGAGGAATCATTTCCATAGAGAGGAGGCTTTGCATCGTCAGCTGATCCTCCAGTGAACTCAGAAGGTTTATAGTCCTGTGAGTTCAACACTGCAGGACTCAGATCTGTCGGTCAACACAGCAGGAACCACAACCACCATGACTCTCATCACCATCCTCATCTGGACGCTGGCCTGCTGCTGCATCAAAGGTCAGGATTATTTGAAAAACGTAATAAGAAAATGATCAGATCACAAAACAAACATTCCAATGATTAAATTAATTGGATAAAACAAACATGTGTACATCTGAATAAGAGTTAATGTGCACTGTTTTTTTCAGGATCTTCTGGTCAAGTGACTGTGACTCAGCCTCCTGTAGTATCATCTTCTCTTGGATCTTCAGTCACTCTGACCTGTAGAACAAACCCAAAAGTTCAAACATGGAGTGATGGAGATAGTAGAGTATACTGGTACCAGCAGAAATCTGGAGAAGCTCCCAAATTGGTCATCAACCTCGGTACAAAACCTACAAGTGAGTTTTCTTCTAGATTCAGTGGAACAGGAGACGGAGTGAACGCTGCAATGACCATCAGTGGAGTTCAGACTGAAGATGCAGCAGTTTATTACTGTCAGAGTGCTCATGAAATAAACAATGCTTGGGTGTTCACACAGTGATTTGTAGTCGTACAAAAACCTCCCTCAGTCAGACTGCAGAGACTCTGAGCTGTAACAGCAGGAACCGACTGCAGCTGCTGAAGAGGAAGAGACTCTGACACAGACCACTGAACACAGAGCTGACAGTAAACTCACCAAGCACACTCTAAATAATCACACTAATAAAACAATTAAAACATTATTTAAAATCTAATAACACCACTTCATGTTCTGTTCATATTTACTCTTGCCTGATCACATATTCACAAAATCCATCAATGCTGTTTTTTTTCATCATGATAAAAAACATGAATTATTTCCTTTCTCATATATCAATATCTTCTTTTGAGTTCATTAAAAAAACTAATCATTTAATTAATATTTCATTAATATGATATTTTTCTAAAGAGAGGAGTATCATTTAAAGTTATTAAACCGCCTTATTTCTTACTCCTCTTCACAAGATAAAACACCAAACACTTCATCATGTAATTCATCAGTGAAAGCTTTATTAGCAAGAACATCAATCATCAACATGACAGTTATTAAACACACTCACATCTAGCTGCTGAACTTTAATCTCTAAATTGTTGTTCTCCGTCACACAAAGCTTTAGTTTACAAAGACTCAAACTCATATTGATCAGAGCAGCAGGTGTGTTCCTGCTGCTCCCCCACACAGAGCTCCCGTCCTGGGCTTCAGCCAGCTCCTCTAGCCCTTACACTGGCTCCTGTGGAGGGACTGGGTCTGGCTGTGGTCATGATGGAGGACCCTGCAGGAGTACAGCTCTCCTTGCATCCAGCGCTCCTGGCTCAGGTTCAGGGTGCTGCTGCTGCTGTAGAGTCCGCTCTTCTCCTCCTCTGAGCTGCTCAGGACTCCCTCTGTCACCTCTGTGCCGTCCACCTGCCAGCTCACCACGGCTCCCTGAGGAGAGTAGCCGGACAGAAGGCAGGCCAGCGTGGCCGAGCCCCCGGAGAGCTGCTCAGAGGAGGGGGGAAGCAGAGAGACGGAGGGCCTGACCATGGGGCCAGCTGGAGGGGAAGCAGAGACACACAAGGAGCAGATTAACGTCCACTGTAGGACAGACAGCTGGACATGAGACAGTTATGATACATGACAGAGGTTAACACCACTGTGGGTTATCTGTGTGCATGAAGGGATCAGACAGAGGAGAGGAGACATGGGAAGAAATGAGGGTTTAACAAATGAAACAAAATGGTTAAACTTAATTGAATCCTCTACTGTTACACTCATCATAAATCACTAAGGATTATAGAATAATATCCAACATGACTTAGTTGTTAATGTAATGAAACAGTTTAATTAATCAATATTACATTCATTGTTCATATCTTTTATATTATGTTGATAGAAAATAATTCATCCCTTCAATGGTTTTCTTGTGGAAAACAATGTAAGATCTGTAAACAGTTAAAGACTTTGTCATCTGTCTGTTTCACTTCCTTTTCACCACTTTAAACTAACCAACTGTGAACGCAAACTGCAGCCGCGCTGAATGTACATATAAACTTACTAATGTGTTTTAAAGTCATCCACATTAAATTTTATATCCAACAGCTGTTTGAATGTTACAAATAACATAATAAAGAACATGCTCTTTTCTTAAATTTTGAAAGATAGACAATATTTCTACCAAATTTTGTGAAACGTTGGATAAAATATTCATATTTTTCTGCACATATGTCACAGTAAACATCATATATAACAACAAAATAATAGTAATCGCTGCACAATTTACCTAAAATGTGATATTAGCCAAGCTTTAATAGATGGCAAAAAATATCCAAAACATAAAAATTATCCAAGATCAATGTGTTTCATTACATTCTGATGTTAAAGTAACGTAATATTTCATGTTGTAGAAATTATAAATCTGTTATACTTACAGTTAATGATGAGTTTGGTTCCTCCACCAAAAGTCCACCACAGTGATACAAACTCATTAAGTGGCCGTACAAAAACCTCCTGCACTGTGAACAAGCATCTATCCACTGAAAACTCACCTTTTTTCAGGTTAAACTGACAAATTAATATTTTATTTGATGGACAAAATGATTTAACTCAAATTGCCTCAAAAAAAAAAATTTAATACATTTTCATTGTAACTTTTTACAGTTGTCAGACAAACGGTTAATCTTCCCTCCTAATGAATTTGTATTTTTAAAATTATTTTACATAATTTGCAAATTGCATAAATATTAAGCTTCAAAAATCTTGAATAAAAAGACGATATCAGAAATCTCCCCAAAGTGAGAAGGTTATAAAAATAAATAAATATGTATCCATGCCTTCCATATGGGTAAATATGAAAAAAGAATAAGAATAAATATTATACCAACCACATTTCGATCATTTTAATTCAAAGGTTGAAAATCCTCAATGCTGCATTTCATTCCATCTCAATAACATCATAAAAGTTGTTAAACAGAGCAGTATTCCTCCTGGTTTCATGTCCCACGTTGCCTTCAGTCTGTTGAGAGCAGAGGAATCATTTCCATAGAGAGGAGGCTTTGCATCGTCAGCTGATCCTCCAGTGAACTCAGAAGGTTTATAGTCCTGTGAGTTCAACACTGCAGGACTCAGATCTGTCGGTCAACACAGCAGGAACCACAACCACCATGACTCTCATCACCATCCTCATCTGGACGCTGGCCTGCTGCTGTTTTACAGGTTCATTCACTCAGCAACACTTCAAACATGATGTGCTGCCTTTTCTCTCATTTATTTCTTCTGATAAAGTAATGATTTGTTTTTGTCTTCAGGATGCAGCGGTCAGGTGACTGTGACTCAGCCTCCAGTAGAGACATCTACTCCAGGATCCACTGTCACTCTCACCTGTAAGATTAGTGAACCTGTTTACACATATAGTGATGGAGATGAAGCTATGTTCTGGTATCAACAGATATCTGGACAGCCTCCAAAGCTCCTCATAAAATATGTGAGCACAAAACATTCAGGAACACCAGCTCGGTTTAGTGGCAGTGGAAGCAGCTCTGACTTCACTTTGACCATCACTGGAGTTCAGACTGAAGATGCAGCAGTTTATTACTGTCAGAGTATTCATGAAATAAACGGAGCTGACGTGTTCACACAGTGATTTGTAGTCGTACAAAAACCTCCCTCAGTCAGACTGCAGAGACTCTGAGCTGTAACAGCAGGAACCGACTGCAGCTGCTGAAGAGGAAGAGACTCTGACACAGACCACTGAACACAGAGCTGACAGTAAACTCACCAAGCACACTCTAAATAATCACACTAATAAAACAATTAAAACATTATTTAAAATCTAATAACACCACTTCATGTTCTGTTAATATTTATTGTTGCCTATGTCATAAACGGAGCTCACGTGTTCACACAGTGATTCAGGGCCGTACAAAAACCTCCCTCAGGTTCATTGCTGCAGATGCAGAGGGTTGGTGTGATAACTGGTCCAGTGAACACAACACAAGAGTCATCAAGCAGAACCACAATGAATCTAAATAGAACTGAAACAAACTCACATATGCTCTTCTATATACAGTCTTAAACTTATTTTCTCAGTTCTCGTTTTTCAGTTAATTAAGTCTCTTTATAGATAAGCTGGGGGTTAGATTGTTTTTGAACTACATATTCATTTCTGCAATTTTTGAAAATTCTCTATTGGTTCATTGCTATGAACAGCACCTTTCTCATTGTCATTTGAAATCTTGTTAAGTGCAAGAGTGTATGAAGAGTCGGGGCAAGAGAACTGGGCCATTTGTAGGTGATATGGGAGATTGTTTTTTTAAGTTTAGAATTATTTCTAGTGTTTATGATGAATGTTTTTAAGATTTAACAGGAAAAAATAATTAAAAAAGAAACAGACAAATGTTTCTAACTGCGTGTGTGTCCCTTTTGTGCCATTCGTTGATCTCTCTGCGTGCATTGTTCTAGACGAGGATTACATGTTATTGGATTGGTTACAGGTGACGTAGGCAGACATTGTTGGACAGGAGAGAGTCAACTTTGGATCTGTTCCCAGGTCAGCATGGACGCTGTGACGGCAGCAGAATTACCAAGACATGCAAACAACAAGCAAGAATAGACATAGAAACAACCTGAGCATCTAATAACAATGGCATGCACTGATTTCTGTTTACAGCTCTATTGGTCCTGTAGCTGATATCCCACTTTTGTGGTATTTTTAAATATACCTTTCAGATTATTTATTATCACAACCATATATGAATAAATCTGATTCCGTCTTTTAGAAGTTTGATTCTGCTGAAATTACAGCAAAAACATACACTTTGATAGTGTTATATCACGTGCAATGCAATATTCTCCTCATCAACCTGCGGTGTTTAAGCTCCTTTGAGAGTGCTGCTCTCAGCCAACAAGACATATTTTGCCAATTACAATGCCAAGTCCTGACGTTAGAGCCCCTGATCCCTGAGCAGACGATACATCCTAACCTCATGGTAAGATCAAAGCAGGTGGCTGGGCGTTTCCTAAACACTGAGGACTTATGCTGGTGACTTATCTTCCCCCTCTGCCCTCTGGTTATCCTGCCCGCACAGTGCATCTCTTTCACTTACTCACGGTAGAAATCAAAATCCACCATTCGTATGTTCACTGATCACAGAAACAATACAAAATGTTTTGATTTTGTTACATTTTTTCTTATTTTCAAAAAAGAGTTTGTCTTTTCTTTAACTGTCATCTAATTAGTAGATGAACTCAAAACAAGATTGATTGGAGGATGCAGAACATACATGACAGCTAAAGATGGTCCTAACTTTTTGCAAATCAGAGAGGTCAGAGAGCAAGCACCTTTTTCATGAATGGGATAACTTGGAGGCGGGTAGTAATAACTCATAATGAGCTATGAATGGAGGAGCTAATCAGTGCTAAGCCTCTTAAATTAGCCTGGGTGGCTGTGGAGAAACATGGGATAGGGTTAATCCTTTTAGGGCAATGCTTCACTAGGAATCAGCTCGTCAACGTTTCCTCTCTCAGTCTGGAGTTCCTCAGTGAGAGATAGGACCAAACATTTGATCAGATCCACTAGCTGTCCTCCACCTCGGATCCTGTGGGGAAACGTAGGCCTACTGATCTACCTCACTCACTGGGATATCTGCATTCACTCAGGGTGGAGGGGCGGGGGGCCTGCTGGGATCGGGCTCGAACCTGAATCATCATGGGTTGGTTGAAGAAGTTATTAAAAAATATGGTTTCAGCGAAAGCCAGGGCGTACGTGAGGGACTACTGCAGGAGGAACGGTCTGCTGACGCTCTCCGTCTTTGCTGTAGTGACGGGCTGTGTGCTTGGATTCGCCCTGAGGTCGCTCAACCTGTCCACACAGGTATGGATGGATAGAAAAATGAACAGGGGGCAATGTTGTTTCTTATAGATTTCAATTTTACATTAATACCTTGATAGAATGTGGTGGGAGTTGTAACACTGTGTGCAAATGAACTGAACATTCAGGATGTGGAGTAACAGCCAGTTCGTGCTGTTCACTTCTGTTGTTTAAGCCACTTATGTAATCGTGAGAGTGGAGGCACACATATGCAGAGAATCAGGTATAACAAGGAAGCAGAGGTGTCAGAAGTGCAGAAATAGTCATTAAAAAAAGAAAAGCTCTTTAAATACGCACTGCACATTACCTGCTCAGCATCAAACATCAGACAGACAGATGGTGGACATAGTGGAGCATTTTGCAGCTAAAGAGCCAGATATTTCCCTCAGTAGTTGGTGGAGACCCTTATCAAAGCTAATAGAGAGTGAATATTAGACTTTAATTCATCAGGTGTTGTTGGTGTTTTACCAACAAGCTGAGAATGTGGACAATAATGTCTTTAATATGTTGAATTAACATATGAGTTCACTCAAATGAGGCAGTTAAAATCCACCAAAATACTTCACAAATCATATAAAAGAGCTTTGTGTTGGATTTCTATGTAAGCAAAAGTAATTTGGTCCTTATTCTCCTAGAAAAAATGTTTGCTTCAGGTGTTTTTCTCTCCCACAGGCTAAGATCTACTTCTCCTTCCCTGGAGAACTGCTGATGAGGATGTTAAAGATGTTGATTCTGCCGCTCATCACCTCCAGGTAAGAAAAGTCCTCACTTGTGTGGGTCCAGACTCAAATATAACAGCAAACAGCTGCAGTGTTCTGTTATAGGCGGTCACAATTTCTCTTATCCAGAAGACTTATGCAACGCATCACTCTTCCAATGGCCAACAGATAAATCAATCACACAAAATTCCCCAGTATTTATGTTTATTTTTCACCTGGAATTCCTTTAATGTAAACTATTGTTTTATTGATAAAAATGTGTAAAATATGTTGTATTTGAAGCTCCATTATCACTTAATACGAGTTCAAAGGGTACATTGTTTTGTAATTAGTAAAAAAAATAGCATTTCAAAGTTTAAACCAGAATTAATCAGAACAACTTTTGTTCTCTCATCCAGTCTTATGTCAGGCCTGTCAGCCATGGACACAAAGGCAAGTGGTCGACTAGGAGTCCTGACTATCACCTACTACCTGTGGACGACCTTCATCGCTGTCATCGTCGGCATCGTACTGGTGCTCATCATCCATCCGGGGACGGGCTCAGAGAAGGATGGCCACCATTCAAGTTCAGGGCCTGTTATGACCTCAGCTGACGCTCTGCTGGACCTCATCAGGTAAATATTGACAGACACCATCACACTTTGACAAAGTGAACACCGTGATGGGAACTCTGCCACTCAAACATTTACCATATTGAAGCCTTTTGACGTCCCTACCAAGCTCTATGTGGGTTGTGTTTGAAATTGCACACATACTGCATACTACATACTCAATCCGTTGGTATTGCATACTGCCTACTGAATGAAAGATCAAGAATGATTTAAACAGCTAACTGTTTACACTGAAATATGTCTAAGCAACAGCCAGGCCGGTTTCATGGCATCCCATCTCTGAAAACAATAACTGCAAATCTGTGGTATTTTGATAATCTAAAATAATATTTTCTCGCAGAAAACAAACCTAAAAAAAATAAATAAATTGACAGCATTTAGCCTGGCTCAAAATCTCACAAGACTGACAGCTGGTTTTAAGGCCCCCAATCGCAATGCATTGTGGGGCAGTTGACTATGTGCAGTAGGCTCACATCTCATACTTAGAAATGCTTGCTAATGTAGTATACATCCAGGTATTTGTTCAGTGTGAACACACTACATATTCAATTTTACATCATTCTAGTATGAATAGTATGTTAGTATGTGAATTCAATCACAGCCACACTGCCCGGTACCTGATATCTGACATGATACACTATTATTCCTCCTTCCGTGATGAACAAGAGTGACAGCCATGCTTGCAGCTCTGTACAGCTGCACTTATGCACAGAAATGGTTTGAGCTAAATGCTAATGTCAGCATGCTAACATGCTTGCAATGACAATGTTAACAGAGAAAAATTAGAGACACAAACTAGTTTAAGGAAAAGGTCAGGAGATGATCAAAGACATTAGGATTCATCCTCTGGGTACCATAAATATATGTGTAAGAATTGCAAAGCAATCCATCAAAAAGTGTTTGAGATATTTCACTTGAGCAAAGTTGTGGACCTACAGACAGACATTGCAATAAATAAGCTAAAAAGTAAGAAGCTCATTGCTTCTTTCAGTCAACGTTAAGATGATCTTTCGCTTTAGCATATAATTAGAGCACCTTGTAGGACTATACAGCTTTCAAGTACTTTTGTCAACTTTTGTGTTCCTAAGCAGATTGCCCTTTAGAAACAACAGGAAGACTTAATGACATACTTGGGGTCTCTGCTATTTTTGAAAAAGATCTGATGACTGGAAAAAGTATTTACCACCTTCACTTCTTCAATAAGACGGAGAAAAGCCCTCTCTTACTACAGGCTTTTCAGTAGATTCCAGATTTGCCCACTCCATCGTATTAGTGTTGTTTTCCAGGATGGACAATACCCTTTAATGCCTGAGGAAAGTCAGTACGGACCAATTAAATCCAGTACAGATCGAGATCTAACCTTGTGACCTTGCTGTGCTTCCTTGGGAACAGGATGCTCTCTAATCGCAATATCTCAAGGGATCAGTTTGAATCCTGGGGAGCTGAAGTCAGAAATCATGAAATTCTCAGCGAGTAAATATTTCTGAAAATGTAGTTAGTGGTTACATTTAGTAAAATCCCAACAATCCCAACAATATAATAAAAGAAACAAAATGGCAGCAGATTTGAATTAATTATTAATTATTAGATATGATAACACCAACCAAAATCTACATCTTTTTGTCAGAATTTATAAATGAAAAAAAATCAGCTTGTAAGACATTTGCAGTGTCACTCTTATGCAGCAGGCTGGCTAAGAATAGGAAGACACTTAATTGTGATCTGTTAAGCCTGCACTTTCTCAGAAGGCCCTCGTGCAATGTTACACTGTGTAAGATAGAGACCGCAGTCCGGTGTGTGTGCTCAGGCTTACTGCAGGACAATTCAAGCCAGAGATCCACTAATACCTTCTTCTTAAACCAGATTACTATTAGTGAGACAAAGGTCAGGTGTACATTTGAGTCCTCTTACGTGTTTGACAAGCTTGTTTCGTGGGTTCAATGTCATTGACGTACGCTGTTTTAATACAGTACACGATGTTGGCTGTCCCTGTTCACCTTACACATGCATGTGAAGGCCTCTCTGCGTGTTGTGTGAATGTGAATGTGAATTTGTTGCTATTCTTGTGTGTATTCTTGATTTGTAACAATGCATTTTATTGTTATAAAACAATCTGTTTTTCCATGAAGAATCTTCATAAAGTATATAGAAACAACAACAATCAAATGACAGTAGTGAAGTAAAAACATTTTCTCTTAAATTAAGTGGAGTAGAATAAAAAAGGGGCGTGAAATGGTAATATTTAATGAAGCACAAGTCCTCACTTTGTACTTAAGTACAGTATTAGGTCAAGTACTAAAGGTCAAGAATGAACTTCAATATAAAAACATTTTAAAAAGTCCTCAGCTCTTTATAGGCACTGAAGAATAGAATAAAATATTTCTGTACAGACATCTGATTTATTGCTCTGTATATTGTCTTTTATAGGAACATGATCCCGTCAAATCTAATTGAAGCAACGTTTCAGCAGGTGAGTGGACAAAAGGAGGAAACTCCAAAAGGATTGAACAATTACTGTTCACTAATACATGTTCAATATATACACACATTAACAAGCCTCTGTGGTTGTTCTTTTTCATCCAACTCCAGTACCGGACGGACCTGGTACCTATTGTACAGAACTCTGATGTAAAAGAATCTCAAGCCAACTATGTGTATGTCATGCCCGACTACCACAACCCTCAAATGGGCCACCCGGTCTTCCTGGAGATCACCCCTGCTCCCGACGTCAAGTATAAAATCGTCCCAAGTACCAGCAAGGGCATGAACGTACTGGGGATTGTCATCTTCTCGGCCACCATGGGTGAGACAATCACACAGCTCATTATAACACAGAAAACCTCTCAAACTATAAGCCTTATTTATTTAAGTATAATCTTTATGGTACTGTTATCTCTACAAAGGGTTGAGTTAACTAATGGCTTCATTGATTATATTATTACATATATTACATTCACTACATTATAAGCCATGAAAACATAAAAATCCCCCTGGCTGGTGTTTATCCAACATGACACTTTACTTCCACAATGTCAGGACGGCATTATCAGCTGTATCCGCTTTATGAACGTAATGCAGACAGTGAGCTAACGAGGTGTGCACCATCGTATGCACTAACATGCACTGAAAGCACGCACGGCACGAGAAGGCCATCTAAACAAAGCACAGAGAAACTGGGATTACAGCACACACACACAGGGGAGAGTGACTTCATTTTCTGCTCATGTAGACATAAGATCAATATATCTTTGCATATCAAATAGTTGTTTGCTTCTATATTAGTACACTGAGTATAAATGTTAGCACCTTCAATGTTTCAAATGTAATTGTACTGATATTGAAGAAAAAAAGGCCCCTCCAGCAGACATATAATATTACTAGATTGATTCTAATGCAATAAGAAGCAGCATTGTGCTGTTGCAGCTGATCAAAGTGGTGGTTAAACTACTTTATATACAGTTAGGTAGTGAAGTCAGATGGAACTATTCTATTTGTAGTGAAACATTGGATCATTTCACTTCTTTTTTAGGGATTTTTTTATGTTAATTCTTAATTTGGGCAGTACATAATGACAGCAGCTATCAAATAAATGAAGTGGTATAAATATGTAATATTTACTACTATAATTTAGTGTAAAATAAGTATAAAGTAGCCGTTAGTTGCCACAAATTATGTTATTATAAACCCTTTTTTCTAGAGGTGACTTGTAAGACCTAACAAACTCACATATCAATGTACCGTCTGTTCTCAGGACTGCTGCTGGGGAAGATGGGAGAACGGGGAGCGCCATTGGTCAACGTGTGCCAGTGCATCAACGAGTGCGTCATGAAGATTATCAACGCTGCTATGTGGTAAGATTTCACTCTCACACACACTTTCACATAGAAACAAATTGTGTCACAGACAACACACAGTTCGCACAGCAGAGCCAGATTATATCTAAAAATAAATCTCACACAGCTACTCAGGGAAGAGTCAAGTGTCCTTACTGCTTCCCATGGGAGCTGATGAGTCAACTGGATTACATTTGAGTGAATCCAGCAAAGTGATATATTAGTCCTTATTAACCATATGTACAAATACAATTGGTTAGGATAGTCTCGTACATTCTTTGGCCAAAAGTATTTGGACACCTGAACATTACACCCAGGTATGATTTTTGGACATCCCATTCCAAAGGCATTAATCTGCTGGTCTAACAGCCTTTAATCTCCTGGAGCATGGCTGCGGGGATGTTTTATCCCAAACAGCCCGGAGAGCATTAGCAGGTGAAAAAGGACAGATAAGGCAAACAGTCGCCGATCCAATTAATCCCCAAAGGTGTTGGATAAAGGTTGAGGGCAGGTCAGTCAAGTTTATTCATACCAAAACTCAGCAAACCTTTCTTTTTGGACCTGGATTTGTGAGCATTGTCAAGTTAAAAGAGCTTTCCCCTAAAATGTTATCATAAAAAGAATCAAAGGTTTTATTTGTCACATCAACGAGTGTTGAAATGCAGGGTGTCATAATCTTGAGGTTGTGCTGAAGAGGTCTGCCTGCAATAAAGGATTCTCCTCTCTCATCCATGCAGGTACTTCCCCTTCGGCATTGTGTTCCTTGTGGCGGGGAAGATCCTGGATATGCACGATCCGGCCCACCTGGGGGAGAAGCTGGGCATGTACTTCATCACGGTCCTGTCTGGTTTGTTTGTGCACGGCCTCATCCTGCTGCCTCTCTTCTTCTACTTCTTTACACGCAAAAACCCCTTCCCCTACATCAGAGGGCTGCTGCAGGCTCTTGTCATTGCACTGGCCACATCGTCAAGGTAAGAGGATACAGGTTTTTGTATGTTTTTTTGGTAGTTCAGCATATGTAGGCCTACTGTATGGGGCACCCTACCATTTCTCATTGGTCTCGTTTGGGACTAGAGTACCCTGACCCGACCATTTCCTCTTGTTCTCTCCCTCTGCAGCTCCGCCACGTTGCCCATCACCATGAAGTGTCTCCTGGAGAACTGTGGAGTGGACCGGCAGATCGCTCGCTTCGTGCTGCCAGTGGGAGCTACCATCAACATGGACGGGACAGCCCTGTACGAGGCAGTGGCGGCCATCTTTATCGCTCAAGTCAATGAGTATGACTTGGACTTTGGCCAGCTGGTAACTATTAGGTGAGAATAAACACAGAGCTCATTAACCTTCCACATGATAAGTTATTTGCATTGAGAACCAATTTGTTTTACATCTCTAACATCCCGGTTCTGGTCTCATCAGTATAACAGCAACAGCAGCCAGCATCGGGGCAGCTGGGATACCTCAAGCCGGTCTGGTTACCATGGTTATTGTCCTGACCTCAGTGGGGCTGCCGCCAGCTGACATCTCACTGATTGTGGCCATCGATTGGGTTCTGTGAGTCCCACAAAAATGATCATGCTACATAGCATAAGTGTGTCTTGGGGCAATGTGTTAAGTATTTCTTCCCTCTCATTCTTAGTGATCGGTTCCGGACGATGATCAATGTTCTTGGTGATGCCTTAGCTGCTGGGATTATGGCTCATTTATGTAAGAAGGACTTTGAGAAGGCAGCCACCACTGCTGCAACTCCAACTCCTGCTGAGGTCATTAACGGAGTTGGCTGCAACCGGGTAAGAGGACAATATGTGTTGGTGTTAAAGTGCACATTCAAATGTGAAGATTTGAAATCAGTGGAAACCTGATTTGAAATCTTAAGTTTTACTCTATAGTATTAAATATGAAGAAACTATCAAAGATACATTTTAGGAAAACAAGGTGCTAGCAGCTCTAAGTAATTTTAGAAAAACAAAACCTTTGAGAACTAATTTCGCTATCTTAACTAACTGAACTGTTGGTGACTTCTTCTCTACAGAGAGACACAGTAATCTCCTTTGGCAATCAGAGCGTGGCTATGTCTGATGCTCCTCTGATCACACACCGGTGCGATTATGTGTACGAGGTGGATGGAGAAAACGTGATGGAGAGACCCGTGGCCTGCTACAACCTCTGCCAAGTCTGAGACACTTTTACGGGATGGACATCAAGTGATACTGCCTTCTACCGCACACACAGATTCACCTCTTAGAAATCAAAGGGACCGTCATCTGAGGCCCGAAAAAAAAAAAAGTCCAGTTTGTTTAAAATCCTGTTACGTTTCTGTTTTAAATGAGACCAACGTTTGAGTACATTGTGTTGTCAGGGTTTAGCGGCTTCACTGGATTTTGCCTGTGCCATGCTGAAAACAAAAAAACTTGATTACTTGATATACTGTATGTTTCCATTCAGGTCTGACTGTGAGGAAATGCATTAAGTTTCAAATGTTACCCTAAATCTTAAACAGACACTCTGCACACACCTGCAGAAACGTTATGGTGTTGCAATGACATTCATTAGAAGGAGATTAGCGTTTATCAGTCAGCCGTGACACTTAGACATTCATACGCCTGTTAGTCCTAACAGAGTGTGGTCAAGGTTTTGAGTTGCCTTAACATGATCTTGGTTTTTGATTCAGAGAACCTGAAAGACTTGAAAGTTAACAAAAACTATGACAAGGAGTAAATTCCTTTTGTTGAAGTGAACCTTTATGTTACGACAAGATATTTATGGACACATGTTAAGCGACGTTAGCACCTATTTAAATTATTCTAGTAAGATGATCATGTTTTTATACCTATGCTTTGAATTTATTTTGTGTTGATGTTTTCTAATAAAAACTTGCCGTACTTCAAGTCCCGTCAGTGTGTGGTTTTATTTTAGACTTAATTTTGCAAAGAAAAAAAAACGTATGTGTAAGAGGAGTGGGGCATTTGTAGGACTTCCAAAGGCAGTGTGTGCTTTTACTAGAAGGTATGTGGAAAAATTGTGGACAGGCTAAACTAATTTGTCACTAGAAAAAGGTAGCATGTCGCATTTTAACGATGCTCTTTATTGTGCTGCAGGGATGAGTCTTAAAACTCTAAAACGAGTCAGCATTTTTGCACTTCCGGTTCCCTAGTTTTGCAGTCTATTAATTTTTTGGAATGGATTTTTGCTTTAGATGCCTGCAACAAAGTATGTGGTTAACACAAGCTTAATATATTTTAACGTTTTGTTCTACGATATGTAAAACACGTTGCAAATAAACCTTGCTGTGTATACGGTGTAGTTCGTTTACAGCCCAACCTTTTTTTACTTCTGCAAATTGCATTCAAACATAACTTTAATTATCCCTTTTTTTCTCCAAAACATATGAAAAAGTTAGTTGAGGCCATCTTTATTGATAACCTTGAAGATGGCAAAATGCTTTATCTTCTATTTATGTGAGGGTCGTTTCTCCTCCATATATATTACAAAATAGTGGAAAGTAAATGCAAGCAGCCACTAAAAGCGCTCCAGGAAATCTACCTTGTGTTGATGGCGGTGTCTGATACAGTTAATATAATACAGGAGAAACTGAAAACATGCCTCCCCCTTCTGGTCTCAGATGGTAATAACTTGGCCTCGATCATGTGATCTAGAGGTCAATGACGTTACAAGATGTATTCCCTCACTTCATTTGCGTAAAAAACAGGAAATATAATTGGTGACATTGAAATGAATGACTTATTTAACATGCAAAACACTGAAAGATAAACACATATCCTTACTTGTGGCATTTGTTAATAAAAATACAGCAAATTCACAATAAGCTTCCGAAGAGACATTTAATTCTTTCAATTCTGAAGAGCCAACATGTTTTTATTGAAATGATCCAATGTTAGAAGACATTTAATGGACTTCAACTTAATGTCCTTCAAAACCAAGAAAACAAAATTAACCATTAAAAACACTCCAATAAAAGTAACAAGTATGACCGCATACATTGTCAAATAAATATTTACGCCTCCTCTGATGTAAAATACACCATTCCCACTTATAAATTAAGGCAAAATGCAGTTTAATCTGACTACCCCTAAAACAAATTCACTTGCATCTCTCATGCAATTCCAACTATACTGCTGAAAAAACTAAGCAGTAACATAAAACGTCAGTAGAAAATAGAAATTATAAAAAAAAGATGACAGTCCAAGACTACAAAAACGTTCTATTACCTGCTTTAAGCAAGCCATAAAATATTGCACAAGGTTAAAGATTGTGACACGAAAATAACATGGAATTAGTAAATCAAAAAGCACTTTTAAGACCAAAAATCTAAAGTTTTTAGTGGGAATACTACTTTTGGAGGGGGCACACAGATTAAAGAGGGATTTCACAAAGTGTCAGGGAAATTATTGATTTTTTTTTTTTTTTTTTAAAGCAAATATTTAAAAACATGAGCAGTTACTGTTCCCCGGAAATGATTTGATATTTGTAACTCCCTCACCAAGTGGTTCCTCTGTTTAATTTGTGGTCAGGTTAAATCAAGAACAATGACGGTACCTATGGCAACGGTCCACCTGTCAACCTCCTTGGAGAACAAGACAATCTGCCAAATTAACCACTATTAAAAGATGAGCCAATGATCTTTTCTAAACGGATCATATAAGAAGTTTTTCACTGAAGAATAAAAAGCCTCACTAGTTAAAAGTAATCCCCATTAGACAAAGATCAGATCGATGGGTTCGGGTCTAAAAGCCTAGATCTTCAAGTTAACACTATTATTATTTGTTGTGATAACGAGTGCCGCTGATGCTCAACCAATCTGGCTTCACTTTAGATAGCTAAACTCGAGCTGACAAATCAAAATGAAATATGAATATGAATTGCCCTCCCCAAACAGCCGGGTATCATGGGTGATTTACTGAGCCAGGTGTCAACTCACATCTGCCGAAAAGACAACTCTAAAAGATATCAACGTGCAGCCTCAACTTGCTTATTTTAATGAACTCTTCAGCGGATCAAATGTATCTGACAATCTTAATAAAGTTGCTTCATGAAATGTCTTCAGGACAATCTCTTTCCTTCAAGTGTCTGTGTACAGGTTAAATAATCTTCATCAAACATTGGTCCGTATGGTTTCACGTGAAAACAGCCCGTTTTTACGTGACCATGGATATTTATCAACACTGCAGATTTGCTACGAGAAAATAATAGAACAAAACTCCAAACCAAATCTTAAAAAGGTAAATAAAAAAAAGAAATAAACCAAACAAAACTTTCGGCAAAAAGAAATAAAATTTAATGGTTTATGCTCAAAGTGAAACAATCAAAACAAAAGAAAGGAAGAAAAGAAAGCAAATCAAAACTGAAATCATTAACAAAGGCCATTAATTAGTCTCCAAACTTGAGATAAGCACTCAAGTTTGTAACCTAGATTGTAACAAACCTATGCCCTCAGAAAGAAAATATGTTCCAAGCATAAAGGAAAAAATTAACTCAAAATAAAAGAAAAAAACAAAACAGAAAGACATACTGAGCTTAAGTGACGTTGCTCTCAGTCGGTGTCAGATATAAGCTTAGTACCTCTTAAAACAGGTATCAAATTACCATGAATCCGCTCAGAAAACTCATCCGTGGTAATAGGATCAAATCTCTCCCTGCCTTTGGTCCATCTCAATTCCCTACTCATTGACCGGGGTTCATATTCAACAGGACTCTCCTGAAATACAACTGATAATAAAAGACACTTTACACAGGGATAATGATAATAATAATAATAATAATAATAATAATAATAATAATAATACAAAAACCTCCAAAGCTTGTCATGCTTAAAATTGTTAACCTGGTAGGTGCGTGAGCAAAAGTCATAGACTAACATCAAAAAGACTGATATTCAAAGTAACCGAAAGCAGACTGGTTAAAAGTGCTTTACTCTTAAATTGACTCGAGACGGTGAGCGGTACTGTAGGTCTGTGTGTCCACTGGGTGATCATTTAATGCATCTATTTCTATTTATAATGATGATGATCAATGGCAGAGCACTTCTTTTTCAAAACGAAGCAACCAAAATATTTTTCCTCACCTTCTTTAAACCAAATCATCCGCAAAAATGTCAACAGTTGGAGAACAATCTGCGTGGTCTTTCCTATGCACCATATTTTTTCAGTGCTCTGCCTAGAACCATTTTCTACCACCTTTATCGAGTCCCCTCTGTTATACATGCAACACATACAGACAGTATTTTAGCTTTTTAGATAATTTTCACAAAAGTTATCTTGGGGGTATCATAGGATTTTAACCCTCTCCATCCCCTCACTAAAAATTAAAACTACTGAGTGTCCTCAAGCTCCAAGCATGAGTATAAAGATGAAGAAAAAACAACAAGAAAAAAAAAAAGTTCAGCCTAAACGCTCTTTTAGACAAGTACAAAGGTGCAGAAGAGTGAACATGTCGTTTAACTCTGAACACACTACAACCCAAACAGATGTGCTAGATTATAAAAACTCATACTTCTGCTCTCTGCTATAAAAGCCTGGCGCAGGTCATTTCCATCTCTCCTCTACACCCGATTGTCCGGCTCTCTCTACTTGTGGCCCTTGCTGGTCTTGAAGGACACTTGCAGCATCTTGTCTCCGAGCCGGTAGCCGTTCAGGCTGGCGATGGCCATGGCAGCCTCCTCGTAATTCGTCATGGTAACGAAGCCGAAGCCCTTGCACTTGTTGGTGTTGAAGTCGCGGATCACCTTGACGTTGGTGACGGCGCCAAAGGGGCCGAACATCTGCCAAAGGATGCTCTCGTCGGCGTCCTGGCCCAGGTTGTAGACGAAGAGACACCAGCCGGCGGAGCTCCCAGGAACGCTGACACTTCCCACACCACCCATGTGATCAACACCCATGGGGGAGAACCTGGAAATGAGATCGTTTACTTCTGGATTAATCAACTAAAACTGAAACCAAAGTGCATGTCAGTCGTCAGCAGCACAACAGTTTCTTTAATAATATAGGAACCAGTTATTTGAAACAAATGCTTATTTTTATTTAGTGATTATAGTTTATTTTCTTGATTGTTTGATTTGTAAAATCCCATTTGATATCCTCAAATGTCTTGTTTTGTCAAAACAACAGTCTATAAAGCAAAAGATATTCAGTTCTCTCTCTCTCTCTCTGGAAATGTGTTATTTATATTCTTTTCCGAACAAGGGAATGTCAGGTACACATTAGAATTTGGACATCAAAATAAACATTTGAAATACTTCCTACCTCCCTTTTTGCCCCCCCACCCCAACCCAAGTGTCCCTTGACCACAACCAAATATTTAAATAAACCTTTGTATACAATATTGAACTACATACAAAACTAAATAAAATAAACATGTCAGGTACACAAATCTCAAATTTTTTTGCCTTTTTTGCCTGTACCAGTTGAGCGGTCAATTTTTTTTCTTTGTATCTGAATTCGTATTTTATTTTACAATTTATATTTGTATTTTATTATGTCGTGTAGAAGCTATTTAGACATAAAAAAACCACCGTGAAAAAGCATGGGGGCGTGTGAGAGCCTGGAAAATGGACTTCCCTTCCAGTGAAGGTATAAATAATGGGAGACCAATGCCAGGGCTAAAAGGTTTGCTTCAAACGACGGAACATAAAAGGAGTCTTGTACAATAAATCAACTTGTCATTTTAGCTCTACTTTGTTTACTTCTGTGATATTTATTTAAACTGTTCCAGCAAAAACCATCCAGTGTGGTTTCAACTAGAGCCACAAATATATTATACACATTCAGAAGCAGTCTTACATGGCAGTACTTTGATATATTAAACTGTTTCAATGACCTGTTTCCAAGGTTATTCTGCATCTGATATGTACATTAATTTCATTAAAAAAACATTATAAAAAACATGAACTGTATATTTCTCATTATATTCTAGTGTGCAACTTAAAGATGGGGGATTAGAGTTAGACTAAACTCTGCCAGAGTTTTGGAACAGAAAAAGCAACATGGGCTCTGCTGGTGCAATATATTCTCAGTGGACTTGAAAGCAAGAGGAGCGTCTTCATGTTTTTTGATTTGACCGATGTGTTTGTTTCCTAATTTTATGTATACTGACAATCTGTAGATAAATGGCGGTCAAGACAGGCCATCGCCAATTGCTTAGTTATCATAAGTCAAAAATGATCTACAAAACACAGCACAAAGGCAAACATAATAAACTAGCTCTAATCAGAAGCTCTAAGTCATTGACTAATTGTATTGCTTGTTTGAAACTAGTTATGGCTTAAAGTAAGATCAATCGTATTCTGTGTGTATAAAAGTTCACAACTTCTCTCACCTGAAGCGCTGTGCCTGGTGGTGTACGGGCCCTCCGAAGCGTCTGGAGTGGTTGTGGTAGAGCTGGGAGATGATCTGTGTGTTCTTCCCCTGGTTCGGGTTGGCAGCAAATTTCACTGTGATTGGCTCAGAGGCTCCGGGTGGTATTTGGCCATTCAGGGCTAGGACGGCGTCCTCTGCCTCGGCCCGCTTGTCAAACCTGATAAAAGCCACCCCGCGGGACGAGCCTGGATACCAAACAACAGCGAGTGACTTCCCACTCTGATACAAGCAGCATAACTACTACCTTTTTTTCCAACTAAAAGGCGCTATATGTTACTGAAGAGAATTTTTGTAAAGTAAAGAAGAAATTTACCTGTAGTACCTGTGGCCTGGTCAACAAGTACACGGGAATTAATGATGTGTCCGAAACCTGAGAACATGTCCTCCACATCCTTCTGGGTCATAGACTTTGGCAGGCCGCTGATATACAGGTTGGCATCCTTTATGGTATCAGAGCTGGGCCGTGCGTATGAAACCTAGCAACAGGAAGCAACAATTGCCAAATTAAAACTCTACTGATGCACACATACAAAACAAAGTAGCAAAAAAAATCTATTAAAAGTACAATGAGGACTTAAATCTATCAAACTGTTAACATTTTAGCAATTTTTGAGATTCACATGGGCAATTATATGTGTTTTATAAGTTACAACTTATTCATCTGAAAAATGTCAATTTATTAAAACTTTGGACAACAAAAGAAAACTAATGATCTGATAATTGGTTTTAGGCATAAAATATTTGGTCTGTTCAAAAATGAGAAGCATAAAAGAAAATACAGCAACGAAAAAATGAAATCAAACTGATCAAAAAGATACTTTTTCTAAAGGAAATAAATACATGAAACATTTAATTTGACAGAATGTGTCAAATAAAATAAGTAAAATTAAAGTCAAACTCAACAGACATGTCAGATAGGGCAGTAAGTGAGCTGTAAAAGCAGTATCACTTCCTCGGGCTGACATGTACTAGCTAGTTAGCGGACAGCACAAGAGCCACAGGAGAGTTATATGACATGACATCTTTGGTTTGAGAATTGTAGAACACCTTATTGCACGTTACCTTGATAGTTTTGGACTGTAGCCTTAGTCCATTCAGTGTACTGATAGCTCTGTCTGCATCACTAGGGTTAAGATAGTTAACAAATCCGTACCCTAAACTGTGGCCTAGAGAAAAAAAAAGGAAAACAATAAAATAAAACAAAAAAACGTTGTATAGTTAAAAAAAATCTGCAAACAAATAGGTATTTAAAAACAAAAACAAAATCTGAACATTGCATGCTAGTCTACACAAACAAACAAATAGACTGTCTACAGGACTGGAATAAATAAAACAAGTCTTTGGTGGTGGAAAAACTGAGCCAACAACTACCCAACTCAAACAGGAAATAAATTTGGGATAGTTTTCAAATAAAACTTACATTAGAAAAATCACTGAGGACAAAGGAGCCAGAAAAAAAGGCCTTCAGTAGATATCCTTCCAATAAAGATCACTTGAAAATGAGTGAAAGGCCAAACTATTTTTAAGTCATAAAGCTGAACCACCAGTGATGTTTTCAGAGGTTGTCACACAAATCCTTTGCCATTAAAAACAAAATCTTGTGTTTAAGCCTCCATCTGGTCTGTCACAGGTCTTATTGCTTCAGA
Source organism: Anoplopoma fimbria (assembly GCF_027596085.1). Lineage (NCBI taxonomy): Eukaryota > Metazoa > Chordata > Actinopteri > Perciformes > Anoplopomatidae > Anoplopoma > Anoplopoma fimbria. The sequence continues at coordinate 8,509,863 of NC_072463.1, read as the reverse complement.
GAGTGGCGTACCTGCGACTTTGTCTCGAATCAGCTTGGCGGACTCCACCTCTCCGATGCTGCTGAAGAGGCTCCGCAGCTCGTCCTGCGTCATGCTCTGAGGCAGGTAGTTCACTATCAGGTTGGTCTTGGAGTCCTTGCCCTCGTCCCCTCCCATGTGGTCTTCATAACCGTTTGACATGTCGTACACCTCCTGTAGGTCGGCCAGGTGGGCCGGAAAAAAACACAGAGAGGGATAAGTACACTGAAGCCATGTGCCAAAAAAGAAAGAAAATCAACTAGCTGTTGCAGTCATTTTCAAACTGGTCCCCGCTTCTAAAACTTTGAAGACTTGATCTTTTCTTTTTCAGAATGTAAATTAATCTTCATCATCCTTTGAATTGTTAACTTTTGGTGGGATAAAACAAGCAATTTGAATACATCGTTCTATTACTGGAACTCTATTGTGGGCATTCATTGCATCCCACTCAAACAATAGTGTCACAACACAGTAAATACAAATGGATGAATCTATGTCTTTTCCGTGTGTTTGAAAATTTGAATCGCACCGCATTTTTTTTCCACTGGCATTTGTCTCATTTGCCTAATCTCCACTTTCACTGTTCTTTGAATGCAGTGGAGAGGCAAAGCTGCAAACACTTAGGTTTCATAGTTCCTGGTACTTTTGGTCAAAAAGGGATGAGTGTCCATGCTTTTTAATTACAGTTTTCTAATGCAACAGGGAACCAAGGGTTAGGAGCTTTAAAGGCCACATACTGGTAACTAATTATATTACACAACCATGTGACTGGATTTAAGCTGCAAACTGGTCTCAATGTAGTAGCATCCACTAAGCCAGCTTGAAATGTAATCAAAGGAATTCCATGCAATAGAAAAGGACACACACAGACACAAGTAACGTGTAACCCCCACATGACCTCATTAACGTCAGTATGAAGTCGGGTCTGAAATTAGTTTATTTAACAAAGTCACGTGCCCACAACAAGAATGGAGCCAGTTCAAAATACTTGTTAAAGTTACTTCCGCTATCTGTGTCATGGCGGACACATTTGTTGGTAGTTTCAACAGGCTCAGGCCTGAAAGGGAAACAGGCTAGCAGGCGACCTGACAAAGGTCCATTCATGCAAGAGAAGGGTTGTGATTGTGTATTCTGGTGGGTAAGATACACGGCCTGAGAGGATGAATGAGAGTCCTGTATTAAACCGGTAAACATGGGCATAGCTGGTGGGAGCTGGCATGTGTGAGTGTTTTTGATTTCTCTACTATATAACTGCATTCAATTTCAACCACCTTAAATATCTGATCGTACTGCTATTATTTAGTTGATAGGGTCATATACCTCAGTGCTGTTTTAAAACGGGAGCTGAGATCTCATACTCACTTTCAAGTACTTAATGTGTCCTCGACGAACTGCCATGAAGACACTTCACTGCTCCTGAGGCTGAGGACAAAAATCACACAACTCTGTCAACGTGGTAGTGAGCAAACAAGCAATCTTGCCATCTGAAGATAATGTCAGTTATACAAAGTAAGAATTATGGCCAGTGAGCTGAGAATCACAATGAACTTGTGATTTAGCATCTTGCTGCAGTTATGTAACATATTTGTTGGTAGCTGCTACTGCATTTCCACTTACTGTGTATAATGAAATTAGTCAGCATGTAAACAGGCAGATCTGCAGTATTGACTTTTCTGTAATGTAGCTATAAGCCAGCTCAGCTAGATGTGAAGTCCTATGTGATAGACACATTCATAAATAAGTAAATAAACATCGCCATTTTTCTCTCACATCTCCAGCAAAGCCAAAAGCAGGGCATCACCCTTATTATTAACTGTGTACAGTTCACCAATTCTAAGGTTGTACTAAATGATGCTGATGTTGCTTAGCAACAGTACGACCATGGTTAACAAGAATGGGAACCTCCCGATTAAGCAAAACATTGATAGTCAGAAAAAAATAATAAACTGATGGTCAGAAGAGAAAAAACATAAAAACATTGATAGTCAGAAAAGATAATAAACTGATGGTCAGAAGAGAAAAAACATGAAAACATTGACAGTCAGAAAAAAATAATAAACTGATGGTCAGAAGAGAAAAAAAACATAAAAACATTGATAGTCAGGAAAAAAACAAAACATTGATAGTCAGGAAAAAAACAAACCATTGATAGTCAGAAGAAGAAAAACCATTATTTGATCTTAAAAACCAGGGCCAATTTTAAAAAGGTAATAAAAAAATAATTAACATCAATAAATTATGTGTGCAGAATATTTCTATCAAACATTGTTACATCTTTTATGAATGGGCCTTGGACCCCCCTAGTGGGAAACTAGTCAGGTGTACCAGTATTTGATTAAATATCCAGTGAAAAGAGGCGTGTCAGGGTCAGACACTGAACGTGGTGTATTTGAGTAAATAACCACAGAGCACAATGAAAACATCTCCTCAGGTCTCCCATCGTGGCCTCCTTTATTCACAGGACCAACCTCACATTTACAAATAACTACAGAACAGCTGAGTTGTCTTCTGCAGACACAGACATTAATATATTAACACACGTGGTGCAATTGTGTCTTTAAGTATCCGTCCAGAGCAGCACGACTACACGAGTTAACCTCCACGTCGGAAACGTGCAGAGGCCTGTTTAGCCACATTAGCCTAAGCTAAGCTAGTTAGCTTAGCCAGCTGCATGCTCACTCCCTCCTCTAAAGAGTCCGTGACCGACACAAACACTCACAACACAACACGTGGGCTCTACGTTGCACACAGGTGGAAACACTTAGATTATATTGCTTAAGGGAAACATGACGTGTGGGTGTCTGGTCAGGTAGCTAACGTAAAAGCACCGTGGCCATATTTTGGAGACCGTCGGATGAATGCATCCGCGCCTAAACCCCGACGGCCTGCTACCAGGCCAAGGAGGCTAGCGTTAGCCACCGCTAGCTACCACAGGGCCGACAGAGCGGCATGGCAGCCCGCCGCGTTTGACCAGCCAGCACCCGTCGAAATATCAAAGCATGGAGCTGAAAAGCTTCTGGAGACATTTATCAACATGTTGAGCATTACCAGCTTTTGGGGGGTAGTTGTTGTTTCTGCTCCCTTCTCCTATTTGTTCCTTTCTGGGCGGCGCTCACTTTCCTCCAAGTCGGACTCACGTAGTAAAGAAACCGAGGAAAGGAGCTACGTGACCCAAAAAAAGACAGCCACGCCCACTGACGCTCGGTCACGCCCACCGACGTCCAGCCACGCCTCTGCAGAACAGTATATTAAAGTGTATAGTAAAGTATAGTAAAGTAGAGTATAGTATAGTATTGTAAAGTATATTAAAGTAAAGCATAGTAAAGCATAGACAGCGTGTTCATATAGTCAGTTCATTCAGAAATAGGATATCAATCAGCCCGAATGTGATTTGCTATGAGTTGTGATGCAAGTGCAGGGATCATTTTTCGTCTAAAGAATGGTAATGTCATGGAGATCAACATTGTTAGCTGTATAAGCATTTTTTATTGGAAAATTGCCACTTGTTAATTGGAATACACCATGCAGTAACAAACATCAGAAATCCTTAAACTATGTCACATTTCCTTCAGCAAATTTTTGATTTTTTACATTTTGTTGTTCACCTACAGTGGAAAAAGGTTGGTGGCAACATCATTTTTTTATGTTGCAGCCAGCCACATTTTTATTTTTTAGTTATTGTGGATTTTATTTTAATTTGCTTTTACTTATTTAATAATTCTTACCTGTTTAGTACTTGTATTACTTATTTATAATACATTTTTTTTATTTTATTTTTTTTTATTTTACAATGTCTCTTGTTTGCACTATCTCTATGCTGGAGAGAAGGATTATCTTATCTTATCTTATCTTATCTTAAATACTGCACTAGTCATAAAGTTTACCCTGATGTTGCCTTTGGTCTGTTTGCTCTTTTTAATAGTGAGAATAAAACTTTATCTATAAAAAATGTTAATATAAAAATATCCTTGTTTGGTTTTATAAAAACGCTTTATGGTTTCTGGTTTTTTTACATTCATCAAATGAGCAAGCCCGGTTTGGGGTAAAGCGAGGGGTTACAATACTTCTCCACCTATTTTAATGAGGTCAGCAAGGAGAAGAAATTTATGATGGAAAAAATAAATATTGAGACACTCTCAATGCAGAGTGCAGGATACAGAAGGAAACATGACATTTAGTACATACAAGGTACAAGTATTCAGATCATGATCTATGCAATGCAAATGTAAATTGTGTGTATTGTACACAGCAAAAGAGCAAGGGAATTAGGTTTAGTTTATTCTGTGTTTATTTCAATGTAAGACAATTGTAAAATCACACATAGAGACAGCAAAAAGAAGTGCTCTGTATACAATAATTACACACTAACAAGAAAACAATGTAACCCTACTGTACCCAGACACAAACAATCAGATCACATATGATTTGTTTAACAAAGATATAATGGAGCATATGAAATATACATTGCCCTATATATCCACTCAGCAGGGTCATACGACATGTTGAGTCTGAGAATACATAGACTGAAAGGTGCAACAGCATATCCAAAGCCATAAACAAGCTTTCCGTAAACCATTGTAATCCTTTTGGTGTCCGAAACAACAACCGCATTACACAAAATATATTTCGTCACTTTTATGTCACATGTTTTGTAGTGTACAGGAGCAAACCTGTATTGTCAAGCAGTAGTTGGGCAGGTGAGAGGTGCAATCCCAACAATAATTGTATCCGCATTTGGACGATACAATATACAATATGACATGCTGTACTAGTAGTATCCGTCACAGTTTTTGTCCAGTACTTGATAATCGATGTGTGGTTGGTCCCTCATCAGCTGTGCCACTGTCAGAAACAAAATGATCTGCATGATAAGAGGAAAGAAAGGAAAATAGTACTCTGGTTAATAGCCAAATTAAACAATGACACACACACAAGATAGACACATTTTTCAATGGAACAATATTTAAATGCCAGAGTGCAGTGTGCAATTAATCAAGAATGTATAAACAATTATGAAAAGCACAGTAACATGCAACAATTTTGGCCACAAGCAGTCCAAGAAGGGGTTTTGTATCTACAGTATTTATCAAGTAAAATGTCCAATGACTCAAATAAGTTTTAGCCCTGAAACTTTACTGTTTACAAGCTTGTTTTTTAATAAATGTTTAACTTGTATTTTTAAGCAAACTTGTTACTATGCAGATCTTTGCAGTGTCAGAAATATGTTATGATGTCGTTCGTACTTCCACCAGAAAAACCAATGGGCAGCCCCAGATGATAAGACTCAGCACAAACTGGAACCTCATCTCCAGCTTCACCTGGCAGCCCTGAAAGAGAGAGATATTCGAAAAGAAAAACCAGCGAAACAGAGGGGTCCAATCAGACATTCATAAAGGAGCTTTTCTTATGGTTATGAGTGTTTATTTAATCTGGATGCACATGTCTACCTGTGGGTAGAGCTGCCACGGCTGGTCTACAGTCCCATTGCAGGACGGGAATGTAGAGTTGCAGCAGCTGTGAGGAACCCAGAGTCCTCCCGTTTGGTTAAACCACAAGGTTTTTAGCCAGTCCCTGTAGTCATGGACCCCACAACAATGCAACTAGAGGGAATCAAAAGACAAATTCAAATTTCACTTTTTAAAAATAGATCATCAGTTAAACAGGGTTATTGTAACGGCACTGTTTTGAATGGATGATTTTGTGGAGATGAGGAGGAGCAAATGAAGGCCAAATATCACAGCTGAGTGTAGCTGAAGACACCTGTCAATACACCCTTTTATAAGCTGAAATATTCCTCTTAAAGGACCAAAAACTCCATCAGGGAAGATGGTATAGATAACCATTTTAAAGACAGCATCTAGTGGGCTTTAAAGAGAGTACAGTTGTTGCTGCTTGTATTCATGTCTTGGCTATGGTGTAGCCTAGTATTCAGGTACATGCTGCTGCCTTGGATACTTTCAATGGTAGACTTTCTTGAATGCCTCATCATTTTTACACATTTTGCACACCGGATATAAACATGTTTGTCATATTTGGATGCTTCTACGACCCAATTCACACGAGTTGGGGCTGAACACACACCTCTTCTTGTGCTGCATCCACAGCTCGAGAGTTGGGGTCCTGGCTGCTGCCTGTGTAGTTCTGAAATACTCCACTGAGAGGAGCTATCTCTGAATCCAGCTAAACAAAAAAAGGCAGTGGACACTAAGAACGTTGAGGTGCAATTAATCCAGTGTATTTGCAGTGTCATGAAAGCGCATGATTTGTTTGTGTAACTTTTATACCTTTGTAGAGTGAAAATAAGCCAACGCTGAAGCCGTACTTTCCAGACAAAAGACGATAACCAGCAGGTAAACAAACTGGAGAAGAAAACACTTTTTATTATGTTCAGTCCAGGCAGTGATGCACACACAGATTCCAACATTCACGCACATGCACAAACCTTACCAGTCCCTGCAGAAAGGTGGAATTCCTGAGGCTCAGCCAGGAGCCGAGGCACCCGCTGGCCAATAGAAACGCAGCACTGGCGAGAGCGAGGGTTGCTGGTAGGGTGATGTAGCTGTGAGAAAGAAATAAGCTGCTGTGTCTGAAGTTCTTCAGCAGGTAGACTCCACTCAGGCCTACCACCAACCCCACCACCTGGTAAATAAAAATGATCTACTATTAAGACAGAATATTTCTAGATGGTATTGTGAGATATCAAAAACCGAAGCTCTCAAGGACCATCAGCCTCCCATTTGATGTTGCTCCATCCTTTTTTAAGGGATAAAGGAATAGTTGGCTAAATATGTTTCTTCTCTTACTTGCAGGGCTGGGGGAACTGATTCCTACAGAGCTAGTGTTCCTCCGTAAATTATTTCAAAATGAGGATCAAAGTTAATTCAGCATGAGATAGTTGGTTTCAGTTACTGCCCTTAAGCTGTGTATGCCCTGTTATTTTTTGTTATAATGTTATGAGCTTTATTCAACAATAATAATCACCACTTAACTATTACACTATGCAATCTAAATGAGTGACATGGACTCAAAAAGGAGAGAATCAAATAATCTAGAAATTATAGATAAATATAAAAGAAAAAAAGAAAATAAACATATAGCCCAATAGAGTAAAACATACAATGCAGTACACATCAACGGGGATGTTTGGCACATATGTCCATTAATGTAACTGTAACTGTATATTTTGTTGGGGTATTTTGAGAGATTAAAAACTATTTTGGGAAGATTCAAAATATTGTTCATATTGTTAGTTTATTATTATTTTGAATGGTCAAAAAAGTAACTGTTCGTTCCTACTGATGAATTATTTTAAATGTTGTTGACTCATATAAATAGGGAGAAATTCTATTAAATGTTCATGTATTCTGTTTTTTCTTTGGATTAAATGTTTCTCTAGTTGCTTTATTTTTTCTCATTATAGCATTTGAACATTGTGCCAACCAACCCAATTATATGAGCAGATCCTGTGATGGAGCTGGATTGCTCAAATGCACGACATGACTTTAATCAAAAATGACATTCTTTAAGAAAACATTCCTGTACATTACATACAACACATTTATTATAGCTGAGACCTGAACCCTTCATTTGCTGCTAAGAATATTTTAACATAAATTATGCCAGAGAAATATAGCAGAGTGAAAAGTGTGCCAACCAACCATGGTCATAGTTTTTGTCTCTAATGGGACAACTGACTCAATCAAATAGCCTACACGTATATATTATATTATATAGGGCAACATATTCGTAGGCTACACATCAAATGTGGTGTCTTCTGTTTTATATGATCTTAAATCATAAATAATAATTTTAACTTAATTAATAATTATGTATAGCTAATATAATTATTGTGGCAGAATACAGAAACTGCAGAAAAGCTGAAACAAAGTCTTACATACCCACAAAAGTTGACACGTAAACTGAAGTATTGTTTTAAACGCTTTTCTTCTCTGATCGCTCATTTTCAGACTTTAAGAGCCGCCAGCGCGCAGTAATAGACGCAAACTGCAGATGCGCTAAACTGAAGCTGACGCAATCATGACAGCACCGTGAAGCCTGTGTGATGAAGCCGTCGAGGGTTAGAGACTCGTGATTTAGACAAGAACTACTTTCCTTCCGCAACGTCCAAATATATACCTCCCCAAAAGAACGCAGAAACATCTCTGAGGTTTGAGATAGCAATGCAACGCAGCAAACTATTTTGTTTTGTTTAACAGTGAATGGTAAGAGGTGAAATCTGCACTGTGATCTGTTTAGCACTATGTGACCCTGGAGATCAAGACTTGACTCTAAACAAAACCTGACATCTTGTATGGGATGTGCAATAATCACCTGGTGGTTGATCTAAAGTGAGACGTTAATGACACTTTGCATGCAATCCTACATCTGATCAACACTGCCATCTTGCGAGTTTAAGCAAAATGACTACAAAACAGACGGTTGAGGGGGCCTTCTCAGTTCCTTGGTCTCAGTAAAACAAGGAAGGGTACAATACCATGATGTCAAACCACTCAAATTACTCCATTCAAAACTTAAGAGAGTAGAAAGTATCACCAGGAGCAGAATCACCCCGGTCAGTGTTATATTATCATGTACATTATTAATTGATTTTTATAACTTTTGACTTAACATTTAAGAAGCCCTTAAGAGGATCATGGTGAAGCCAATTGAAGTACTTTATATACCGCTGGATATATAAAAATATGCACTATACTATTTTATTTTGTCATGTTTTTTTTTTCTAGTTTTGCAAATGGGCTACAATGGCAATTTGTTTTGCAACCCTGTGTTGCATAATGACAATAAATAAATGATGCTTGAATCTTTGAAATCTTGTAAACCGATGGAATTGTTTTATGCCGTAGTCTGCAAGGTAACAAGTATAGGCCTAGAGCTTTACAAAAAAGGTGAAAATTACAATATTTTCCGAATAAAATGTATAAGTGCAAGTGGAACTCAGGTTAAGTAGATCAAATATGTACTTCAGTTCAGCACTTTTGTAGAGAAGCCCTACATAATTCCTAATCATTTTAAAACAGTTAAGAATGATACTTTTTGTTAATAAGATGCTGTCCTTGGGGGATTTAAAACCCAAGGGATTTCTAGGGGATGGTGTGTTTTAATGGCCATTATGTAAAAGCCTGGTTAAGTGCTAGTTGTAATAGGGGGTTTAATGTGTTTTGGTGTGTTACTGGTGAGGTTACTGTCAGCTCTGTGTTCAGTGGTCTGTGTCAGAGTCTCTTCCTCTTCAGCAGCTGCAGTCGGTTCCTGCTGTTACAGCTCAGAGTCTCTGCAGTCTGACTGAGGGAGGTTTTTGTACGACTACAAATCACTGTGTGAACACTGGGCCATTGTGTACACTCTTACAGTAATAAACTGCTGCATCTTCAGTCTGAACTCCAGTGATGGTCAAAGTGAAGTCAGAGCTGCTTCCACTGCCACTAAACCGAGCTGGTGTTCCTGAATGTTTTATGCTCACAAGTCTTATAAGGAGCGTTGGTGACTGTCCAGATTTCTGTTGATACCAGAACATACATTGACTACCACTACAGGTTCCAACATTTTGGCTGGTCTTACAGGTGAGAGTGACAGTGGATCCTGGAGTAGATGTCACTACTGGAGGCTGAGTCACAGTCACCTGACCGCTGCATCCTGAAGACAAAAAAAAATCATTACTTTATCAGAAGAAATAAATGAGAGAAAAGGCAGCACATCATGTTTGAAGTGTTGCTGAGTGTATGAACCTGTAAAACAGCAGCAGGCCAGCGTCCAGATGAGGATGGTGATGAGAGTCATGGTGGTTGTGGTTCCTGCTGTGTTGACCGACAGATCTGAGTCCTGCAGTGTTGAACTCACAGGACTATAAACCTTCTGAGTTCACTGGAGGATCAGCTGACGATGCAAAGCCTCCTCTCTATGGAAATGATTCCTCTGCTCTCAACAGACTGAAGGCAACGTGGGACACGAAACCAGGAGGAATACTGCTCTGTTTAACAATATATATGATCTTAATAGAATAGTAGAAAATATTTGTATGAGATGAGCAGGTGAGGATTTAAGGATAAGTTGGCGTCCACTGTGGTTGGTATGATATATCTTCTATAATTCATTTAATTTACTGACAGGTTAAACTGTGGATATATAATTAATGATTCAATTATGTTTATCATGAGTTTGTTAATTGTAATTAAGGAAAAAATATATAATTTAATTTAACCCTGTATCAATTGATATAACTGTGAAAAATTGACTTTGTTTAAAGGAGACAGTCATCATTTCTCTGTCAAGTTGAGAAATTAAAGCAAAAGTAAATAATTAATTTTCATTCATGTGATCATTTTGCATCCATATCATTACTAAAACTTTCTAGATTATAGAAAGTATATATTTGTATGCATTGATATAAAAAGCAGAGAGTTTTCAGTGGATAGATGCTTGTTCACAGTGCAGGAGGTTTTTGTACGGCCACTTAATGAGTTTGTATCACTGTGGTGGACTTTTGGTGGAGGAACCAAACTCATCATTGACTGTAAGTACCAAAGATTTTCATTCTATAACAATATATAGAAAATCTAACTTAAATCAAATATTGGATTAGATTCAGACCAAGATCCGTTTTTGAATGTTGATGGTATTTATTTTATTTTATCAAGCTGATCAAACAAACAAAGAAGTAACTTTGCTGAAATCTAATATTAATTCCGTTTTGCATGAAATTTGGTTCAAAAGATGGAAAATAACTCGTTTATTTTTTATATTCTATTCTATTTTTCATAGAAACTTTTCACTGCATGCTTACAAATCATTCTACGTAACATTTGGTCACTTTCAATTCTCAAACATGTATATATTGTATTTATTGTAAAAGAAAATGTATAATTAGCTTTAAAAAATCAAATAATTTGTTGAATTTAAATGTGATGTGGATTCTTGTTCAACACAGATATGATTTTATCAGTAAATGCAGCTTTTCTTTGTGTTCACGGTTCATTTGTTTTACATCTAGTGAAAAGGAAGTGAAAGAGACGTTTTAACTGTATTCATATGAGTTTTTAACTGTCAGTTTAGATAGACGAAAATCCTCGCTGGTCCAAGTTTTTCACTTTCATACATTATGAAATTCACATGAAAATGTTATCAACAATAGTTATCAATGAGCTATTTAAGTTGCATTTACACTTTAATCATGTGGTGGATGGTCTGTTACAGAGTGATTTATTAGTCCAACAGGAACACAACTTATTCTGTTTTATTTGATCAAATATGAGAAATCAACAGGATGGTATTTTTTTATTCCCAAGTCTTCATCCTTCATCTTTTGTCTTTTCTCCCCCCTCTCTCCTCCCCCCCTCTCCCCCTCAGTGGGTGTTGTGCGGCCCACCCTGACCGTCCTCCCCCCCTCCAGAGAGGAGCTGCAGCAGGGCAGAGCCACACTGGTGTGTCTGGCCAGCGGGGGCTTCCCCTCAGCCTGGAGTCTGGGCTGGAAGGTGGGGGGCAGCAGCAGCTCCTCAGGGGTGTCACACAGCCTGGAGGTCCTGGGGAGCGACGGCCACTACAGCTGGAGCAGCACCCTGAACCTCTCTGCAGACCAGTGGAGGAAGGCGGGCTCAGTGAGCTGTGAGGCCGGTCTGAATGGACAGAGCCCTGTCACTCAAACCCTGGACCCTGGCCGCTGCTCAGAGTAGAGCTTCAGCAACACTTCCTGTGTGGAAATGATGCTGCTTCTTTGATAGAGCTCTTGATGAAGCTACAGATCTCCTCTGTTTCACAGCTCTCTACTCAGTGTTTCAGTGTGCATGTTGCTTTCTAATGCTGGTCGGCTGCTTATTTTTCATTACTTTTCAAATTAAACTGAATTATATAGTTTTCACTCCAACATTAACTGATTCAAAAGAAAGATTCTACATGAACATTAACCTATAATTAAAACTGTGGATTATAATGATTTGTGTCTTTGTAATTATTTTATGATACATTCTCACTTTGAAACATATCCTTGTGGTCATTTCATTAACCGTATTTACCCGATAGGAGAGTAATGAAATAGATATTTTGTTTCTGTTTGGACTGATGTTATAGAGTGTTTTGTGCAGCCATTATTAGAGCTACAGTTAAAGATTTGTTTTATATCAGAGGCTATGGTCCAACAAGAATCTAACCTTCCCAGATTATTCATAAAGAGACTGAATGAACTGACTAGAATGTCAGTTTTAAACTGTATATATAGGTTTATATATATAAAAACATATACATATATTATATGGCATGAATAAGTTTCTTTCAGTTTTATGGGATTATTTGAGGTTCTGCTTGATGACTCTTGTGTTGTGTTCACTGGACCAGTTATCTTCATCACAGTCTCTCCACCAACACTCTGCACCTGCAGCAGGCCGTTCTCACTTCAGTCAAACTGAAGGAGGTTTTTGTACGGCTCTAAATCACTGTGTGAACACTCCATCACTATGCGCCCAGACAGTAGTAATCTCCAACATCTTCAGACTCAACACCTCTGATGGTTAAAGTGTAGTCAGAACCAGATCTACTGCCACTGAATCGAGACGGAGTTCCAGAGAAGAGAGTTGATGAAGAGTATATGAGAAGTTTGGGAGCCTGTCCAGGTTTCTGAAGGTACCAACTGAGATCAGCAGCAATATCTGAACTCCCTGTGGCGCTGATGGTCACAGTCCCTCCAAGACTGACAGACTTGGATTTGTCAGTCTGAGTCAGAAACTTGTTTGCAGAAGTCTCTGAAATGAAAAATGAAATGTGACCTTGAGGAGAAATGTTGGATAGCTCAACAACATGGAGCATTAGTTTAACTTATAATATTGAGAAGAAAATAAATACAGAAAGAATACCGGACCCAAACATGAAATACTCCTATAACGTATTTCTAAGTCTCTTACCCTGACACAGAAAACCCAACACGACAATCATTGAAAACTTCATCCTGATGCAGTTTTCAGTGTGAGTGCATGAAAACAGTTCAGACTGTCTGTGACATGAGAACTTAAAACTGTGAGGAGCAGTGATGCATTAAAATAATGCAAAATACATTTAAGAAGGCAAACACACAGCTGTCCTTGTGAAACTGAAAAAGCTGAGGTGAACTGTAGTGACAGTTCATCATGTCTTGAGTGGTTGAACTAAAACTTTTCCATGTTGTTTCTGTTGTTTGCAAACTTTTAACCTTTTTTTCATGTTAATGTTCCATGTCTCTTTTACATGTGTATGTATGTTCCATGTGTGTGCACTTACAGTACCTTATATGAAACTGTTGTTTAGCTCATTTACATGTGTGTATGTACCCAGTCCTGACAAATGGATCCACGTTGAACACAATATCACCTGACACTGATTCATTTTGATCTCCCTCCTTGTTTTTAACACAACTGCGTAAAGAAACATCACTCTCTGAGTCTTGATTTTAATGTAATGAAAGACAGTATTGTACACACCAGAAATACATCTGCCATGCGTTCTGCATTTCATTTTATGGCCTGTTTGCTTTTTAATGTGCACTACAGTAGCTTATCTCAGAAACTGTTGTTTAGCTTTTGTGTTAAAAGAGGAATGAATGTCTTCTGCACTCATTTTTAATCAGATCATTCTGCAGGTACCAACTGAGATCATCATCAACGCCTGTACTGGCTGTACAGCTCAGAGAAACCATCTCTCCCACAGCAGCAGACTTTGATACAGGAGACTGAGTCACAGATGGATTCCCCGTCGATCCTACAATAAAAAAATACATTTCCACCGTATGTTAAATATATAATATAAAAAGAACAGTTCAAATGTAAAAACATAACTCTGTACTCTGTATATGTAAAAGTTGGTTAGTGCAGAGTAAAATAAATGAAATCAGTGTCTCACCCTGAATGGAGACTGCCAGTATCAGCAGGCAAACCAGTAACATCTTCATTATGGATATGTTTTTGCGGGTGTGATAGAAAAATATAATGTTACTAGGCTCAAGACTTTGCGCCTTAAAAACAGCTGATGTGCAGGGAAGCACAACAGATATTCAAATTATGTCTGCGGGTGAACACACGTGTGCCTGAGAGTCGTCTGTGTGTTTCTGCAACATAAAGATGAATACCGCCCTCTTTTGTCAAAATAGGAGAATGTAAACTAACAATGATGGATCATGAGTTCATGGGCCCCTGAACACAGACACTTGTAAAAGGCCCCCATTCCTTATTTTTAGGAGCAAGATCTTCAGACTTTGTAGTGTTTTTGTATGACTTTGTGGGTTTTCTTGTCTCTGTGAAGTCGTTTCGTGTCTCGCTGTGGTTGTTATGCATCTCTTTGCAGTCGTTTTTCTTTTCGTAGCATTTTGCATCTCTGTCTGTCGTTTAACACATGTGTATTTCTTAAGTTCTCTTTGTACTTTTTTTGAGTCTTTCTTTTGTTTCTCCTTTTACATCTCATTGTAGCTGTTTGATTGACTTTCCAACAAGAAATGTAAAAGTCACATCAAACAAAAGAACCCGGCCTGCTCGGATCCCTAAGCCTGGTAAGTCCGTTCATTGATCCAGACACAAGCCTTAGATCCACCTTTAATAATAATTTACATACTGTATGGATGATATTCAACACCAGAAGTTGTTGGTCTCATGATTAACAACAACACAATCCTTTTAAACCCTTCAATCACTCATATTAAACGTATATAACTGGAATGTGTTTTCTGGTCAAAAGCCACATAACAGTGTTTTCCAGCCTGTTAATAGTTGCAAGTACTCTGAAGGGTGTCAAAATGTTGAGTACCAAATAAGAGAGTTTTACTTCAGCATGCATCTGTTTAAGGCAGTACATTTCTTTCTTTGAATCCCATTCCTTTTACTGGAATGGTTTCATTTCCAGTGACATACAGGGTACAGAAAGACATACTGATATGGCTTTTGCACAGCACAAAGGCTGCTTTGTCAGACGGGTTTGGGCTACAGAACAGCACAGTACTGGTACACTTTCGTTTTCCACGCCACTTTCATAGCTATTGGACCCTGTCAGGATGCACATGTGTAACCATAGCAACAGTAACCATAGTAACCAGTTGCAAAGGTTCCAGTCTCTCCACACCCAAAAATTCTTGCAATTTCAAGTCATGGACAAATTCGCTCATTTCATGAAAATTATTTCAAAATGTCATGGACAAATTCGCTCAGCTAGATGTTAGTGTGTTTAATAACTGTCATGTTGATGATCGATGTTCTTGCTAATAAAGCTTTCACTGATGAATTACATGATGAAGTGTTTGGTCTTTTATCTTATGAAGAGTAGTAAGACATTATAAGGGTTTATTAACTTTAAATTAAACTCCATAGATGTTAATATAAGAAAGGAAATAATTATGTTTTTTATCATGATGAAAAATGTATATGAATAAAACATTAAGTGGTGTTATTAGATTTAAAATAATGTATTAATTGTTTTATTAGTGTGATTATTTAGTGTGTGCTTGGTGAGGTTACTGTCAGCTCTGTGTTCAGTGGTCTGTGTCAGAGTCTCTTCCTCTTCAGCAGCTGCAGTCGGTTCCTGCTGTTACAGCTCAGAGTCTCTGCAGTCTGACTGAGGGAGGTTTTTGTACGACTACAAATCACTGTGTGAACACTGTACCACTGTGATAACTCTCACAGTAATAAACTGCTGCATCTTCAGTCTGAACTCCAGTGATGGTCAAAGTGAAGTCAGAGCTGCTTCCACTGCCACTAAACCGAGCTGGTGTTCCTGAATGTTTTATGCTCACATGTCTTATAAGGAGCGTTGGTGACTGTCCAGATTTCTGTTGATACCAGAACATACATGGTCCATTATTACCACAGTTTGAATAAACAGCTGGGTTGGTCTTACAGGTGAGAGTGACAGTGGATCCTGGAGTAGATGTCACTACTGGAGGCTGAGTCACAGTCACCTGACCGCTGCATCCTAAAGACAAAAACAAATCATTACTTTATCAGAAGAAATAAATGAGAGAAAAGGCAGCACATCATGTTTGAAGTGTTGCTGAGTGTATGAACCTGTAAAACAGCAGCAGGCCAGCGTCCAGATGAGGATGGTGATGAGAGTCATGGTGGTTGTGGTTCCTGCTGTGTTGACCGACAGATCTGAGTCCTGCAGTGTTGAACTCACAGGACTATAAACCTTCTGAGTTCACTGGAGGATCAGCTGACGATGCAAAGCCTCCTCTCTATGGAAATGATTCCTCTGCTCTCAACAGACTGAAGGCAACGTGGGACATGAAACCAGGAGGAATACTGCTCTGTTTAACAATATATATATGATCTTAATAGAATAGTAGAAAATATTTGTATGAGATGAGCAGGTGAGGATTTGAGGATAAGTTTGCGTCCACTGTGGTTGGTATGATATATATCTTCTATAATTCATTTAATTTACTGACAGGGTTAACTGTGGATATATAATTGATAATTCAATTATGTTTATTATTAGTTTGTTAATTGTAATTAATAGAAAAAATATATAATTTAATTTAACCATGTATCAATTGATATAACTGTGACAAATGTATTTTGTTTCAAGGAGACAGTCATCATTTCTCTGACAGGTTTAGAAAATAAAGCAAAAGTAAATAATTAATTTTCATTTAAATTATCATTTTGAATCCATATCATTACAAAAAATGTTTTAGATTATAGAAAGTATATATTTTCATGCATTGATATAAAAATCAGAGAGTTTTCAGTGGATAGATGCTTGTTCACAGTGCAGGAGGTTTTTGTACGGCCACTTAATGAGTTTGTATCACTGTGGTTGACTTTTGGTGGAGGAACCAAACTCATCGTTGACTGTAAGTACCAAAGATTTTTATTTTATAACAATATATAGAAAATATAACTTAAATCAAATATTGGATTAGATTCAGACCAAGATCCGTTTTTGAATGTTGATGGTATTTATTTTATTTTATCAAACTGATCAAACAAACAAAAGAAGTAACTTTGCTGAAATCTAATATTAATTCCATTTTGCATGAAATTTGGTTCAAAAGATGGAAAATAACTCATTTATTTTTTATATTCTATTCTATTTTCATAGAATCTTTTCACTGCATGCTTACAAATCATTCTACGTAACATTTGGTCACTTTCAATTCTCAAACATGTATATATTGTATTTATTGTAAAAGAAAATGTATAATTAGCTTTAAAAAATCAAATAATTTGTTGAATTTAAATGTGATGTGGATTCTTGTTCAACACAGATATGATTTTATCAGTAAATGCAGCTTTTCTTTGTGTTCACGGTTCATTTGTTTTACATCTAGTGAAAAGGAAGTGAAAGAGACGTTTTAACTGTATTCATATGAGTTTTTAACTGTCAGTTTAGATAGACGAAAATCCTCGCTGGTCCAAGTTTTTCACTTTCATACATTATGAAATTCACATGAAAATGTTATCAACAATAGTTATCAATGAGCTATTTAAGTTGCATTTACACTTTAATCATGTGGTGGATGGTCTGTTACAGAGTGATTTATTAGTCCAACAGAAACACAACTTATTCTGTTTTATTTGATCAAATATGAGAAATCAACAGGATGGTATTTTTTTATTCCCAAGTCTTCATCCTTCATCTTTTGTCTTTTCTCCCCCCTCCCCCCTCTCTCCCCCTCAGTGGGTGTTGTGCGGCCCACCCTGACCGTCCTCCCCCCCTCCAGAGAGGAGCTGCAGCAGGGCAGAGCCACACTGGTGTGTCTGGCCAGCGGGGCTTCCCCTCAGCCTGGAGTCTGGGCTGGAAGGTGGGGGGCAGCAGCAGCTCCTCAGGGGTGTCACACAGCCTGGAGGTCCTGGGGAGCGACGGCCACTACAGCTGGAGCAGCACCCTGAGCCTCTCTGCAGACCAGTGGAGGAAGGCGGGCTCAGTGAGCTGTGAGACCGGTCTGAATGGACAGAGCCCTGTCACTCAAACCCTGGACCCTGGCCACTGCTCAGAGTAGAGCTTCAGCAACACTTCCTGTGTGGAAATGATGCTGCTTCTTTGATAGAGCTCTTGATGAAGCTACAGATCTCCTCTGTTTCACAGCTCTCTACTCAGTGTTTCAGTGTGCATGTTGCTTTCTAATGCTGGTCGGCTGCTTATTTTTCATTACTTTTCAAATTAAACTGAATTATATAGTTTTCACTCCAACATTAACTGATTCAAAAGAAAAATTCTACATGAACATTAACCTATAATTAAAACTGTGGATTATAATGATTTGTGTCTTTGTAATTATTTTATGATACATTCTCACTTTGAAACATATCCTTGTGGTCATTTCATTATCCGTATTTACCTGATAGGAGAGTAATGAAATAGATATTTTGTTTCTGTTTGGACTGATGTTACAGAGTGTTTTGTGCAGCCATTATTAGAGCTACAGTTAAAGATTTGTTTTATATCAGAGGCTATGGTCCAACAAGAATCTAACCTTCCCAGATTATTCATGAAGAGACTGAATGAACTGACTAGAATGTCAGTTTTAAACTGTATATATATGTTTAATATAAAACATATACATATATAATATGGCATGAATAAGTTTCTTTCAGTTTTATGAGATTATTTGAGATTCTGCTTGATGACTCTTGTGTTGTGTTCACTGGACCAGTTATCTTCATCACAGTCTCTCCACCAACACTCTGCACCTGCAGCAGGCCGTTCTCACTTCAGTCAAACTGAAGGAGGTTTTTGTACGGCTCTAAATCACTGTGTGAACACTCCATCACTATGGTAGCCCAGACAGTAATAATCTCCAGCATCTTCAGACTCAACACCTCTGATGGTTAAAGTGTAGTCAGAACCAGATCTACTGCCACTGAATCGAGACGGAGTTCCAGAGAAGAGGCTACACTGGCCCCCTGTAAGAGCTCGCATCCAGTTTAAGACTCTGGTGCTAGCCTACAGGGCAGTGAAAGGAACAGCTCCTTCCTATCTCCAGGCCTTGGTCAAGCCCTACACCCCTGCCCGACCACTTCGCTCTGCTGCCTCGGGCGATTGGTTTCCCCGTCGCTCAGAGGTCCCTCCGGGCCGATCCACCCGGTCACAGCTTTTTTCTGTACTGGCCCCTCAGTGGTGGAATGAACTCCCCACCGACGTCAGGACAGCAGAGTCGCTGCCCATCTTTAGGCGCAGGCTGAAAACTCACCTCTTCAAGAAGTACTACCCTGAGCCTTCCTCGTAGCACTTATTGCACTCGTATTAGTTGTTGCACTTACTGTATTTGTATCAGTACGCTACACTTATTGAATTTGTATTTGTTTACTGCACTTATCCTATTCGTAGTAGTTTGTAGCACTTACTATATTCGGATTAGTCTGTTGCAATTATTGTTTTCGTAGTAACTCGCCTCTGCACTATACTTTTGCTCTGGCTTATGCTTTAAGATGCTTGTTTAAGAAAGGAGATGCACTTATGACTTCTGGTGACTAGTAGTTCTCTTGAATACCTATGTTGAATACACTTCCTGTAAGTCGCTTTGGATAAAAGCGTCTGCTAAATGACTGTAATGTAATGTAATGTAAAGAGAGTTGATGAAGAGTATATGAGAAGTTTGGGAGCCTGTCCAGGTTTCTGAAGGTACCAGCTGAGATCATCACCAATATCTGAACTCCCTGTGGCGCTGATGGTCACAGTCCCTCCAAGACTGACGGACTTGGATTTGTCAGTCTGAGTCAGAAACTTGTTTGCAGAAGTCTCTGAAATGAAAAATGAAATGTGACCTTGAGGAGAAATGTTGGATAGCTCAACAACATGGAGCATTAGTTTAACTTATAATATTGAGAAGAAAATAAATACAGAAAGAATACCGGACCCAAACATGAAATACTCCTATAACGTATTTCTAAGTCTCTGAGTGACACAGAAAACCCAACACGACAATCATTGAAAACTTCATCCTGATGCAGTTTTCAGTGTGAGTGCATGAAAACAGTTCAGACTGTCTGTGACATGAGAACTTAAAACTGTGAGGAGCAGTGATGCATTAAAATAATGCAAAATACATTTAAGAAGGCAAACACACAGCTGTCCTTGTGAAACTGAAAAAGCTGAGGTGAACTGTAGTGACAGTTCATCATGTCTTGAGTGGTTGAACTAAAACTTTTCCATGTTGTTTCTGTTGTTTGCAAACTTTTAACCTTTTTTTCATGTTAATGTTCCATGTCTCTTTTACATGTGTATGTACCCAGTCCTGACAAATGGATCCACGTTGAACACAATATCACCTGACACTGATTCATTTTGATCTCCCTCCTTGTTTTTAACACAACTGCGTAAATACATCACTCTCCATGAGTCTGCATTTCAGTTTATGGCCTGTTTGCTTTTTAATGTGCACTACAGTAGCTTATCTCAGAAACTGTTGTTTAGCTTTTGTGTTAAAAGAGGAATGAATGTCTTCTGCACTCATTTTTAATCAGATAATTTGCTTAATGACTGGGAGCATATTTGAACATCTGGAGCTGTAAAGGGGAACAAAACTGTCAGGGACAAGAAAATCAGAGTTTCACTTCCCCTATGACTGGGTGTGAATTCAAGGAAGTGTCTGTAAGGTTGTGCTTTTCAGGTGAGCAGTGTTGCATATCAGAATCTGCTGTAAAAGGTCACAGCTGCACCACAGTTATCAGTACGCAGTCTCATTAGAGGGAGGTTTTTGTACGACTCTGTATCACTGTGTGCACTGGCCCACATACGCTCCCATACAGTAGTAATCTCCTGCATCCTCAGCCTGGACTCCACTGATAGTCAGAGTGAATTCAGGTCCAGATCCACTGCTGCTGAAATGACTGGGAGTACCAGATTGACGGCTACTTATTTTGTAAAACAGCAGTTTGGGAGGCTGTCCAGGTTTCTGCAGGTACCAACTGAGATCATCATCAACGCCTGTACTGGCTGTACAGCTCAGAGAAACCATCTCTCCCACAGCAGCAGACTTTGATACAGGAGACTGAGTCACAGATGGATTCCCCGTCGATCCTACAATAAAAAAATACATTTCCACCGTATGTTAAATATATAATATAAAAAGAACAGTTCAAACGTAAAAACATAACTCTGTACTCTGTATATGTAAAAGTTGGTTAGTGCAGAGTAAAATAAATGAAATCAGTGTCTCACCCTGAATGGAGACTGCCAGTATCAGCAGGCAAACCAGTAACATCTTCATTATGGATATGTTTTTGCGGGTGTGATAGAAAAATATAATGTTACTAGGCTCAAGACTTTGCGCCTTAAAAACAGCTGATGTGCAGGGAAGCACAACAGATATTCAAATTATGTCTGCGGGTGAACACACGTGTGCCTGAGAGTCGTCTGTGTGTTTCTGCAACATAAAGATGAATACCGCCCTCTTTTGTCAAAATAGGAGAATGTAAACTAACAATGATGGATCATGAGTTCATGGGCCCCTGAACACAGACACTTGTAAAAGGCCCCCATTCCTTATTTTTAGGAGCAAGATCTTCAGACTTTGTAGTGTTTTTTTATGACTTTGTGGGTTTTCTTGTCTCTTTGAAGTCGTTTTTTCTTTTCTTAACATTTTAACAAATGTGTAGTTCTTAAGTTCTCTTTGTACTTTTTTTGAGTCTTTCTTTTGTTTCTCCTTTTACATCTCATTGTAGCTGTTTGATTGACTTTCCAACAAGAAATGTAAAAGTCACATCAAACAAAAGAACCCGGCCTGCTCGGATCCCTAAGCCTAGTAAGTCCGTTCATTGATCCAGACACAAGCCCTAGATCCACCTTTAATAATAATTTACATACTGTATGGATGATATTCAACACCAGAAGTTGTTGGTCTCATGATTAACAACAACACAATCCTTTTAAACTCTTCAATCACTCATATTAAACGTATATAACTGGAATGTGTTTTCTGGTCAAAAGCCACATAACAGTGTTTTCCAGCCTGTTAACAGTTGCAAGTACTCTGAAGGGTGTCAAAATGTTGAGTACCAAATAAGAGAGTTTTACTTCAGCATGCATCTGTTTAAGGCAGTACATTTCTTCGAATGAATTCCAGGGATGTCTAATCTGTAAAATGAGGTCAAAGAAACATCTCATTTAGTACTCAAAGGTTAAAACATAATTTCCAAACACTGCTTGACTCAGGTCTGGCTTGATTGTCTCAGGCTTATCAATACATTTTATGGTTTGGAGTCCATAATTACACAGTTCACCCAACTGAGGATGAATTGGTACAGAAATTGGTACACAAAAAAAAATGTCTTCTGTTGTGTTAGTTACAAATATAAAACAATGATAAACATACTTTTTAAAAGCTGTTAAAAAATACAGGACATCACCGAAACATAATATACAAAAAAAAAGATAAGTCTTCCTCCAGTTCAACACATTCAGATAAACAATTTCATACAGTTTTTGTGTCGAACTTGCACCAACACACCGACGGTAAGGCATCTATTGTAAAAGGCACAGCTAAAGACAAACAGAACATCTAGAGGAAACATCATTGTGAGTGTTCAGATGGGTTTGCATAGTTTGCAGAAGAGCCTGCACACACAGTTTGACAGCAGAAGATGTGTGAAGTCTGAGTCAAGTCTATCAATGATAGTGTATTTTGGGGTGAAACACATATCTACTATTTCAGAATAATTGAACGTTTCACGTACAAAAGCTTGAATCCCATTCCTTTTACTGGAATGGTTTCATTTCCAGTGACATACAGGGTACAGAAAGACATACTGATATGGCTTTTCCACAGCACAAAGGCTGCTTTGTCCAACGGTGTGGGCTACAGAACAGCACAGTACTGGTACACTTTCGTTTTCCACGCCACTTTCAAAACTGTTGGACCCTGTCAGGATGCACATGTGTAACCATAACAACAGTAACCGTAGTAACCAGTTGCAAAGGTTCCAGTCTCTACACACAACAAAATTATTGCAATATTTTGAGATATTTCTAGTCATGGACAAGTTTGCTGGTGTCATAAAACGCTTTATCTGATAGACAAAATGTAATGCAATAGGAAAAAATATATGTTGTATAATAATGCTAAGTCTCAGAGCTAAAAGAAGCTCCTAACGGGCCAAAAAAAAGGCTAAAAATAAGAGCAACTTTGTCTCAAACTAGGTCAAAGAATAGTTCCCAGAGAAAATTCAAAAGTTCTTAACTGCTGCAGGTAATGCATTCAAAAAATACGATTATGAACTCATTTATTGGAGCACATTTTGATGTCAACGAACCAAAAAAATCAAAACAATCCAGTGACAGCAGAGATGACGGTTTCCACACCTTGCCACTACTTGGACAAATGCAGTTTGCAGCCCTGAAGGATTTGGGAATATCTTTGGCATCTATTCCTCAAACCAAAATGGCTCCTAGGACTGATAAGATAATTTATGAATATGGCCCTGGATGTGTAAAGAACCTTGAACCTCTGCAACAGTGAAACCACACACCTAATATGCTTCCTGCAGTAAAGTCCCCCGTGTCAACATCAACAACACACACATGTGCTCTGGCTGCAACAAATAGAAAACACATCATGGCTGTATGCGGCTTTAGAACAAGGCACAAAAAAGGAAGGATAATTCTGGCATCAGTACAGAAACACCGGGGGAACAGTCCAGAGGAGTTTTGTGACCCTGTTAAAAAAAAATAAAAAAAAAAATAGCAGGTTGCTGATGGTCAATCAACGCAGATTGGTAGAAGATGACGGCTGGTTTGGCTGTCATTGGCATCAGCTCTTAAAGTCCTGAGAGACTGGGAATTAGCGGTTGCTCCTCATGGCCTCCTTGGCTGCCAGGATGAGCGGGGTGAGGCTGGACAGAGGCTTGGCCAGCTTCAGGAATGGGTGCTACAGACAGACGGACAAACGAAGGGGACACATGGAATAAAATGTGTTGAGGAATGAATTTCATTTTCTGGATTAACTCACATCAGTTATCTATATACAGTACAAGGAAAAATAACTTTAGAGCTCTGAACAGGAGTGTTTTTACAAGCACAAATGCTAAACATGCTCTTGTTCCAGCTTTTTAGTTGTGAAGACTTGCTGCTTATACAATTGTAAATGTCTATTTTCTGACATTTTGTAGACCAGGAATTGCTGCTTTTCTTTGTCTTATGAATGGTATACTGATTTTTTATTTTTTGGGACGGTTGGTTGGACAACACACGCAATTTAAATGGAACCTTAGGCTCTCAGTTATCATAATGGGCATTTTTCATAATTTTCTGACATTTCTTAGACAATAACAAACAATTTGACGATAAAATCTGCAGATTACTTACAGCCCTAAGGTGTGTTATATTTTTCAGAGCGGTTACATTGATATATTAAGGCAGTGTATGAGTCAGTGTGTAGGTCTCTCCTACCTGCAGCAGTTCTCTGCCTGATCCTCGTTTCTCCACATCCATCTCCAGACAGCGGGACAGGAAAGATCTGAAGACAGGAGACAGCTTCTCTGGACTCTGCAGCTCAGGAGTCCCATTGGTGGCAATTAAATACAATGCCTAAGAAGAGCACAATGTCATGGTAAGGAAAAAAGTGTGTTATAAGCTTTAAGTTGTCCAATATGAATACATTCCTTTTTCAGATTTTCGCATTTCTGACAGGTAACTCCATGCCAAATTATGTTTTGTCATTCCTTTTGTTAATAATTAATCAAATGTGATAAGGGGAGACCAAAGTCTTGTTAGAAAAAACAGAAACTAAACCATGGACTATCTTCACAGTGCAAGTAAAGAAATAGCCCAGACACTTTGGGGAAAAAAGTCAGTTTGCTATCTTGATTCGAGTTAGATGAGAAGATTGATACCACTCATATCTCTCAGATAAATATGACGCTATAGCCAGTTAGCTTAGCTTAGCACAATGACTGTAAACAGAAGAAAAAGTTAGCCTGGCTCGGAGAAACGGTAAACAAGTCAAACACCTACCTGCAACTATAAAGAGCACTAATAAATATGTTATTTAATGTTTAAGCTAAAGAGCCAACTATTTGCTCATTCCAGCATCTCAGATGTCATTTTTATAATATTTAAAATTTAATATATTTTGGGGTTTTGCCTGTTAATCTGACATAAAACAGGAATTGGAAGACGTCACCTTGTCCTCCAGGGAAAAGTGAATAATGATGGCCATTTTATCATATTTTATAAACTCCCCAAAAATCCCCAAAAATGTATGATATTGAAAATAACTTGGCAAAATAGCCACCTGTCCATTCTTTCTCCCAGCACACACTCACCCTGAGAGGGTTCTCATTGAGATATGGAGGCTCTCCCTCCACCATCTCTATGGCCATGATCCCCAGAGACCAAATGTCCACTTTGGGGCCGTACGCTTTCCTGGTCACCACCTCTGGAGCCATCCAGTACGGGGTTCCCACCATGGTGCTACGCTTGCTCTGCTCTGGAGTGATCTGGGCGCAGAAGCCGAAGTCAGCTGCAAAGAGAGAAAGAAAACAAACGTGTCATTCAGTCAGATATGTGCAATATGCGTCTGTGGATCTCTGCATGTTTGCCGGTGCTCTCCCTCACTGAGTTTGACTGATCCGTCCATCCCCAGCAACACGTTGTCACTCTTGATGTCTCTGTGGATGACCTGGTTGGCGTGAAGAAACTCCAGAGCCTGGAGGACCTGGACGCAGAGAGGGAGTAGGGTTAAGATTCCCCAAAAGCATGGCCTTGTGTGACGCGATACACATTCCTTCCCATCCTTTCACACTACTTCACTGACCTACAGGTGGCAGTATTGCACAAAAAAACACAGCAATATGCCAGCAAAGGCAGGGAAGACAAAGAGGACTGCAAGATAGTAAACTCCAAAATTCCAACACTTTGTTCTCATGGAAGGTTTTGTAAGCTGGGTTGTCTGAGGAGAATCCTACCTCTCTGCAGACTGCTGCGATCTGAGCCTCGTCCATGCACGTCTCCGTCACAACATCCGTTAGGGAGCCACCAGCCAGGTACTCCATCACCACAAAGAGCTCGTCTCCTACGAGGAAACTAAAAAAAGCACACACAAAGAGTCACATCCACAAAGCAGTCAACGAGGTGCTTTGGATGTGTACCGTACGTTTGTCTGTGCAGTACGTCTTCGGTCAGTGTTACCTATCTACGAAGTTGACAATGTTAGGGTTCTTCATCTCCTTCATGACCAGGATCTCATTGATGATCAGCTCCTTCTTCGGCTGCTTCTGCAAGTTGATCTGTTTGATGGCCACCTGCGGAACACAACATCCTGTAAATGTGGTACAACCTATGCACGCAAGCTATGTGGGTAATTACGAGGTACAACTAATACTTTCAACTTCCTGAAATTTGAACTGTCAAATGAAAACAGACATAGAAATTAGGTTTTTAGTATGTATTCTGAATGGAGGTATTCTTGCAAGGTAAAGATAACTGTCTTCTAATAAGTTTCCAAGGAAAAGACATCTGTATCGAAACAGCTGATCTTAAAATTCTGTTATTACAGTAACGTAATAAAATCAGCACTTCAACCTACAGCAATTTTTTCCAGTTGCTCCTCAAAACCCTCCTACTGATGTTTGGGCTGTTTTTAGTCCAGCCTCATCATTAAAGGAGACATGTTGTGCTCATTTCCAGGTTCATAGTTCTATTTTTTTTACTAGGACATGTTTACAACTTTAATGTTAAAAAAAACTTTATATTTCTCATACTGTCCCTCTAAATTTACCTGTACTCACCCTCAGAATAGACTCAGTTTTAACAGAATTGTGTTGCTAGGAAACACATTGGGTCCATGTTTACTTCTTGTCTGCTGAAGGAAATAAACTGGGACCCATTTGGAAGGTTTAGATTTAAAACTGTGAAATGGTCTTTATACTGTAAAGTTGTGACATCACAATTGTACGTAAATCCAAACGGCTCGTTTTAAGGCACAATACAAGCTGGTTTTGTTGTTCTCCATGGTATTGAGTGTTTTGATACTTTCACAGTATTTATAGAGCACTAAGACCTGCTTTATAATAAAAAGACACGGAAATCTATTTTTTTTAAAATATGGAACTAAGTTGAGAGCAAACCAAAGAACTAATGGTTTTCTTAGACAAAGGGGGAAGTTTCCTTACTTCTTGTCCTGTGGCAACATCTATGGCTGTATAAACTGTGCCAGACGCCCTGAAAGTGACAAACAGTAAGAAGTGAAATAACCGTCAACAATCTCCCCCTTTTGGTCAGTTTGGACCAGCAACCCACTAAACAGCCTCCATCAAATTCCAGCCGATTTTCAATATTCACATTATCCTGAATTGTGACTCACCCCTGGCCAATCTTCTCATAGCGAGTGTATTTCTTCTTAGGATCTCCAATGCTGACAATAGTTCCTAGGAGTCATAAAAGAATGTGCATGGTCAGCTCTACTGGAGCTAAAAATAGTACATGGCTATGCCTTCGATGTGTCATGTGTTTTACATACTGAGCTTCTCCATGATCTCCTCGTCGGTCATCTTGCCTCCCTTCTTCTTCTGCCTGTCAGCGGCCTTGGAGGCGCCGTCGACCTCTGTAGCTGGGATTGGGTCAATCACCGACCTCGTGTACACCTGACACCACACAGGAGAGAACCATTTCACGAATACTGACCTTGGGTGATCTTGCTCTTCTTATTTCTAGCCGCTTGCAAATTAGTGATTTGAAATTCAGCTTACTTTGAAAGTAAATAAGTATTTATATAATTTGTCTTTTAGTTTCTAAAATTGTTGTTCAAAATAACTGAACATCATAATCTTTTTACTCACCGATTTGGTGTGTTCTGGCCGCGGTGCCACCACTGGAGGTGGAGTGTCGTCATCATCATCATCGTCTCTATCTTTGCCACCTGATGGGGAGGTGGCTGTACCCTGTTTGCCTGACTGTAAAACCAAACATAAGTAGATTAAAATCGAGTAACATTCAGACATATAGTATGAATATATTTAATGTAATGTTATGAATGAAAGTGGAAGTTATGAACGGAATCCTCACCGACTGCGAGTCTTTATCTGAAAGAGATAAAGTGTAAGGACGGAGGAGTTAGTCTGCGCAGGAACAACATTGGATTTTTATTTATATGTTGAGCAAAAGAAAACTGACCCGAGGCGGAAAAACTGAGGTATTTCTGTTTCCCACTGGTGGAGTCGTAGAACTTGAGAATGTCGAGCACGGCCTGAGGATTCTGTTTCTGTTCTGATTTGCTGATGTTGGAGGTTTGAAGGAGACGGGCCCACTGCTCCGGCATGCCCTGGACAAGCAAACACACACATTGAAAAAACATATACAGAGATCTACCAATAAAACAAAGAGACCAAAAATATGAAGGTCAGGCGGGGGAGCCCCTGTAGTCGCAGTTAAGTTACAGCCTGTGATGCTACAGCGACTTTCTGTTTGCATATTTTATTTTTTCCAATAGGACAGAGTTCTAGATTTAACCAAGCAACAATTTACACATTACTATAATTTTCAGACACTTTGACAATTCAATCTTTTGGTCCTGTTGAAACACATTTTGAAAGGTAGATGTGTAGATTTATGTGATGTTGACTACTGTTTTTTATTGCTTATTTATAATACTTGTTTTTTTATTTCATTTTTATTTTTATCTTGTCTTTCTTTTACTGTGTCTCTTGTGTGCACTTTACCCTATGCTGCTGTAAGCCTGCAAATTTCCCCGCTGCGGGACTAATAAAGGATTATCTTATCTCTTATCTTATCTTATACTCATGTCTATAGGGTGCATTTATAGCTGGAAGTTAGTGAGACTGTTAAGCCGTTTACCTCTGTTTCAAGTCTTTATGCTAAGCTAAGCTAACTGGACCAGCTATACATTATGGTTACGGACATGAGGATGTTATCAATCCTCTTATCCAACTCTCAGCAAGAAAGAAAATAAGTCTATTTCAATAACATTTTAGAACTTTGAAAGGTGCAACACAATTTAGTAAATCAGTAAAATTCTGATCTGTAAAACGTCACAAAATATAAAACAAGCAGATCGCACAGTATTTATGTTAGATACTTACAGTGAACTCTCCAGTGACTGAATCAAAACCCACATGGATGGTGTGTTCAAAGTCTGAGGGGGAAGAGATCTCAGGTCTGTCCTTGTCCCGGTCCTTCTTCCTGCCTCCTGCAGGTAAAGGTCAAGGGTCAATGTGTTGGTCATCCCCTACAATGTGTGTGCTTTTCTTTTTGTTTACCATATGTGCTGTATGTGTCCACATCTCTTACCTTTCTCAGAGGCAAACATGGAGATGATCTTGTTTCTGGACTTCCTCTCCTCAGGCACAGACGGCAACGGCCGAGAACTGTGATTGGCCGACTGGGGGTCCTTGGCTCCTCCTCCTTGGCTGCTCATCCTGACAGGGGGGGCGGGGGGCTTGTCTTCACACACTCCGCTGTCACACATCTACACACACGTACACCTGCAGAGGCGGCATGAAGCGCACAAATGACAATGCAGACAAGAAATACAGTCAGTCTGTTGCACGCTCAAACACTGCTTCACTTCTTCCTGTTTTTTTGATATTTCACAATGCTAGTCAGAGCTATACATGGTAGCCCAAAATGCTACTGACAAACGGTTGCAAATCAAGAACAGCTTAGCCTAGATTACACAGAGAGACAAACCTGGAACAAAAAGTTAGGAAACACTCACACAGACCTAAATTATCCACCCATGCCCCAATCTGTGGGTCAGCACTGAATGTAGGAGCGAAGGGAACAGAGAGTGTGAACAGGAAGCAAGGCTGAATGGGCAAAGTGACGTGTTGAGTCCCGTTCAGGGTAACACATGAATGAGGAAGGAAAAGAAGCAGAGCGACAGAGAGAGAGATGCAGAGAGAGAGAGAGAGAGAGAGAGAGAGACTAAGAATGGTATGACAACTGGAGTTAAAGGGAGAGGAGTGAAGAACAGCTCGGTGAGAAGGAAAAGTGAGCTGGGTGGTTTGAAACGTCAGAAACATGAAGTAGACAACAGTCAAGCACTGTGCTAAAGAGAAACTGTGAAGTACTTGTACTTAACTTGAGTATTTCCAGCTCATGATACTATATACTTCCACCACTCCACTACACATGAAATACAATGCATTTTTACATAGTAAACCGGTGTTTTTCTAATCTTTTTGGCTTGTTTTTGTCATATCAAGTTGTAATTTGAGTGAAGGACTTTAACACTGTTCTATTGTTTTTTGATACGAGTACTTTTTCCACCGACACACTGAATGTTATCCAATACCCTAATATGGTGAGATTGTAGCACACACACAAGCATGCACACACACGCACAAAAGCACCTCTTTCAGTCTTGCAGAGCAAGCAGTTGGATCGACTCTCAGATGCAGTCTGCATTCTTGGTGACATCACAGACAGGAAGCAGGAAGCAACCAAAGGTTTCCTCACTTCCTGCGTCTGACCGCCAATGACACCTCACGATATCAAACCCCGATGACAGACGTGGCTCAGGTACAGTAGGTGTGCCTATGACCTCTTTATTCATACATAAAGCCTCGTCATGCTCTGCTGACCCGCTGACCTCTGACACCAAACACCACAAAATAAATGAGATCAGGAAAACAGAGAATGTTGTGCCCACGTCTTACAGAGACCCGACGCTGTCTTGGCATCCCAGACAGATGGACCACGCTCCATACCGACACAGTGCGGGACTCCAGTGGGACTAGATGAGGCGGACTATATGTTTGCAACCGTGATGCTTGATGCTAAAACTAGTCACAGTGAATGGACAATGTTACTTGACGTTGAATTTTTAGTTTACATAACTCATGATGCTATTTTAAAAGATGCAACACAGGTATGTACTACCGTTTTTGTTTTGTTTTTTGTTTTTCTAGCAGCATAAAGGAAATAAAACTACATTTCGTTGTGCAACCCGGTGTTGTAAAATGATAATTAACGAACTTTGAACCTGTGAAGATATCTTGATATGGACTTCTTTTCCTTTACGCATTAACCAACACACACACGAACACACACACACACACAGAGTCTGAAACTTTATGATGGAAGCTATCCCAGCTATCACTGCAAATAGACTCTACTGTGCAAAGATTTTGAATCACAGGATGATTGTGTTTTCAACCCCTTAGATTATCTAATCTGATCATAATCTTGAAATTCTCCAATGTGGCACATCCTTGTAAAAACGCAACCTAATGAGCTAGACCATATAGAGAACACGAGACACTGCTCTCGCTCTCTTACGCCCACAAACCCCTTTTCAATGCCCTCGCCTCTTTTATATAAGCTCCTAAAAGTACTCACCTGTTTGTCGCCTCTTCTGCGTTTTACAGAAGACCATGTAAACAATAAAAAACTGTTGTATTCCCAGCGAGCGTATGCACCGCTTTCTCCAGTGCTCATTTATCTACTTAGCCCTCACTGCTTCCTTACCCTTCTTTCTCTCATCTAAGGGCAGGTCTTAGCAGGCTGCCTCATTCCTCAGCGATCTTGGATGGGACAAGTGTATTCCTGTCCCGACAGGATAAAATTAGACCGAGTCCAGCCTTAATGTGTATTTTCAAAGTCAGTGACTGGGTATGTGTGTGTGTGTTGGACTGAGTGTTGGGTGCTGGCTGCCCAGGCTGAGACACGTTGACTCTCAGTAGGAATTCCATAGCTGCAGGGCTGCAGGGGTTGGGCGTGTTCGACTGTCTGTCTATCTCTCTCACACACACACACACACGATGCTCCTCCTCATTCCCTGCCCACAACACACACACGATGCTCCTCCTCACACACACAAAACACACACGCACACGCACACACACACACACACACACACACACACACACACACACACACACACACACACACACACACACACACACACACACACACACACACACACACACACACACACACACACACTCCTCTTGCCTACAGGGGCTCCATTGTGAGCACTCGATCATCTTTTATGTAGCTTCTAGCTAAGCTTACGAGCACAGCAGAAAAAAAAAACACTTTGAGGGGAGCAGGCAGGTGCACACATCAGCACTGCAGGCTACATGTGTGTGTGTGTGTGTGTGTGTGTGTGTGTGTGTGTGTGTGTGTGTGTGTGTGTGTGTGTGTGTGTGTGTGTTTGTATAACTGCACACACCCTAGTAGCACTTATATGATTAAATGGATTAATTAGCTAGCTTGACAACAAAGACTTCATCATTTAATCATCTTAAGGGACGATTTGACATTTTGGGTAATAGGCCCAAAATTAGTTACATATGTAGTTAGTTACATATGTAGCAGGAGTGGCTTAGCTTAACCCAAACATATAGCAAAAAGTCGAAAAAGAAAAAGACAATTCAGCCTTTTTACAAGGGTTAGGTGCCAAACTATTTCTTGGCCAGGACCAGTTATGGAGATACTGGGAAGTTACAAGACGAGCCAAGGAATGGTCTGACACACACATAACCCCCCCAATCCCCCTGTAAAACTTTAGACGGAGCCAGGCTAGCTGATTCCCCCCGTCTCCAGTTGTTGTGAGAAGCTAAGCCAACCGGCTGCTGGCTCCAGCTACACTTTTACTCAAATGATTAATCTATTGTCAAATATATTGTTATATCTTTCTGTCAATCAAATAATTGGTTAACTGACTAATCGTTACAGCCCTTTTGATGTGGATATGATCCATTTTTAATAGCAGGCTGAACCTTTCCTTCACATTCCTGTCTCTGTGCTTTTATTTTTTTTATAATTCACTCCCTCAACCTCTGCGTGCTTATTTGGCACACAGACTATTTTACACCCAGACGGCATCTCATTGCATCTCTCATCTGTTCCCAATTCAAACAGCAGCTCTCTTTTCATCATCTCTGTGCCTCAGAGCCAGTCTGTTCTTCTATAATTTCTATTCCTCATTCTGTGCTCCCTTGCTACATCAGAGCACTTTCTATTCCCTGTGGCTGGCCGCCATCAAGGGAAGCCCACTTCCTCATCCTGGAACTCCCCGTGCGCCAGAGGGTCACAGGATCGGGCCGGCCAACCAAAACGCAGCTAACACAGCCACCGAGCTGTTTACAGGAAGTGGACAGCAGGCCTTTTGTATTCAGCTTCTATAAAAGGAAATTCTGCGGAGGACTTCCTGGAAGGAGTGACGAAGCCGACACACACACACACACAATCACACACACAGAGACTCTAACCCCTTTCATTCACTCACACAGTAGCATACAGACAGACGTAAAAAACACACACATTTGTACTATATAAGTGCACACTGACTCCCTCTACAGTCAGTTCACTGATTATGGGTCTGGCAGTGAATGGAGCGTAAACACACTGCCCAGCTGCACACCCACTCTTGAACACCTTATCCTGTTATTCAAACAGATGCCTCACCCCTGTGTCAACATTCTGAGGACTCAAATCACAAACCTGGCAACCTATAGTCCCAGGATGCTGGAAGAACTCGACTAGGTTTTTGTACCTGGACAGTCTGGACCAGGTACAAAAACCGGCTTCAGGACTCACAGTGGAAGTCTGTTAGACTTAAGGTCCAGTGCATGAATGGCTGGTTCAGTTTAGCTGCAGGATAACCGGCCTTGACTGAGGAGTCACAGTCACAGATGTATACGCTGATTTGTAGCATTTTCAGGCAAGGCCATGGCTAAGGTTTTGGAAACGCAGAGGGCATGATTCCAAACTCCCCCATTGCAACTCACATATTTCCATCAAGTGTTTGGCTATCTCCCACATGAAGTTCTGAAAGATGTTTAGTTCCTTCTCCACACTGTCTCCAATATGTTAAACCCCACTAGAAAACAAAAAAGGTTGTGCTGTAGCCACACGTATAACAGTGTATGTTTGTTGTAAATGTTTGTACAGTCTTCTGCTTTCTTAAATATACAATTTCAGCAAACCAGCTTTTGAACTGTAAGTCAGATATTCAGAGGCCCATTTTAGTAAAGTAGGCCGGACTACATTGCCTGTTACTCCACACGCTTTGTGTCAACATCACGTTTTATTACACAGTATTATAGTGTCCTGTAGACTGCAATTACTTTGGTTCAAATTAAAAAAGAAAGCAAGCTACTAATCCAACTTGGTGTCGTGCCTGGTTTACTTTATTTTAACCCCTTTAGGAACTAGAAAAGTACCTCCTCAACAGTCATGGAAGAAGCAGACACTTAGTGGCAAAATACAGTTAATAGTATCCAAACGATTACAAAAATATGCAACTTGCATGTCAGACTTCTTGTGAATGTTAACTCACCGGTTGCTGTCAACCGCAAAAAGTCGACTGCACTCCGGCCACACGCACCGAAGCTCCGCCCCGTCGCTGCTGATTGTCGCTCCGATTGAGGCCCAGATTTACGCTGAGATATCTTAAAAAGTTCCCCCGAGGTTTGAAAAACACAATATAATCTTTAAATAAATATACACACGCTTAATTCTCTCGTCTCTCCGCCCGAGTAGCTTTCGGACTGGCTCCTTGTTTGGCCCGGGGAGGGACCTGGAAGGGAAGCGGAACGTCGTAGACAACAGGACCGAGGGATCGGAACCTCACCGGCTACCGTAGCGCTCACTGGGCTAAACGCAAAGGGCGCGTAAAAATGCAAAGCAGCTGTCGTTGCCAGTCGGACAGTGAAAGTTGACGGACAAAACACCCAAACAAGAAGTTGACTTTGATTTCAGAATAAAACGTATCTAATATAATGCGACATTTCAAATGTTACAATAACAATGTTGTAAGTCCCCCGTAAAGTAACACTTTTCAACTGCAAATATTCATAATGATGATACACACCAGAATACCAAGAACTTAAAGAAAGAAAGGAAATAAATTCTCAAAAAAACAGCCAAACACCAAAAATAAAAAGAGATATAATTAAAATATGCCTTCTGTTTTAAGCGTGTCTCAGCGGAATATTCTCAAAATAAATAATAGGCAACATGATCACGTCATCATAAAACACATTTTATTTTAAAAGGTCACTACCGGAAGTTGTACACCATCGGCCGCTAATTAACGTGACACACAGTCAGAATGTAGCACAAACACCCGCAACAGCAACGCAACAGAAACACCAAACAAAAAAAAATCCACTCTCAAAAGTCGACATTCGCCGAGAAGAAGAACAATAGTACGAGGTTTAATCTGCAGATAAATCACCCACACGTTAACCGACAGTGTAGCTAACGCAGTAACACACACCAGCAGTGTTTAGTGTTTACTTAACGGTAACGTGGAACATGTACGTTAGCTAGCGTTAGCTTCCAAACAACGTTAACGTGAATGTGGGTTAACTAGCTAATGAGATACATTATCTGAACGGCTGTCACTCATTTGGTTAAATAGTTCCTACTTCTTCAGGGAGATCAGGGTAAACGTGTCAGGCACATTGAGACCATCAACATTAACATCCAATGTAGAAATATGCTAGTTTCCTGCACACAAACCCATATGTGTCCCACACTACTGTTAGTTAAGAAGTTTGTAACCTGGTTCAACTTTTCCTGTAGAATAACCTGCAGCTCCATGTCTGTGCACACAAGGGACAGGGTTTGATTTGTCAGTTAAAGCTGTTATCCAACAGTTTAAACACATTTTCCCCCCTCTCTTTCTAAACTTATCTCCTTCTTTTTGTGTCTGTTTGTGGATGTCTTTGTGTGTGCTGCAGGTGTGATGTTCTCCCGGAGGTGGAGGTTCGGTTGGGACAGGCACAGTGAGGTGGACCTCTTCGCAGACCGTTATGACACCAGCCCAGAGACCCTGTCCCAGGCCATCAGAGCTGCAGCCTCTGAGGAGCCGGACGCAGATGGCAGCGTGCTGTTTGGCCACCTGCAGGGCACTGTGGTCGGCCTCAGATATTATACAGGAGTGGTGAGGATCAATCAACCTTTATTTGTCTGGCGAATTGCCACATAGTGTAGTTATAGGTTGAGGAGCCATTAAAATCATGTGTGTCTTACTCTCTACACAGGTGAATCAAGGTGAGATGGTCGGTCTAGTGAGACAGCCACAGAACCAGTACGACCGCAATGCAGTGATGGTCGCCAATATCTATGGCAACCAAGTGGGCCACATCAAGCGGGAGCTGGCAGCAGCTATGGCTCATGTCATGGACAACAATTTGGCTAAAGTTGAGGGGTGAGTCGATTGTTATTGGGATGTCAGTGTCTTTCTCTGCTCACATGTTGATGTCAGAATAAGATTTTTTTCAACACATAAGGTAAAGGATTGATTGAAATACCTGACTTACCCCAAATGTAGGCATATATGTGTGGTATTGATGGATCCTCAGAAACGTCTGTATTCGCTAAGATTTTTTTTCTTATTCATATCATGTTTTCATTGTTCTGTGGCTTTAAAACTATGAACGCTATCACAGTGGAATATAAACAGCGTTTGATTTGGTGTGTGTGTTGTTGTCTCTCTGCCGTGTCAGGGTGGTACCCTCAGGGACGAAAAACTCGTTCACCATGCCATTGATGTTGTCCTTCTGGGGGAGCGAAGAAAACAAAAATGCTGTGATCGAGAGCATGGCTCGTCGCGGATTTAAACTGAACACAGGAGGAGGCAAAGCAACAGGTACCAACAAACACACTCATCCATCCGATCTCACTCGCCTCCTAATGGATGTCCTCACGTTTATCCACATAGCCTGCATTGTTGGATATAAAATGTCGAGTTTTCAGGTGTTGTCATCAACTTTACCATTTATTCTGTGTGTGTATGATTTCAGGTGCAAATCAGAATAGTCAAGGTGCCCGTGCGTTGTCATCTAAGAAAGGCTTGACCATCCCACTAACTGCAGAGGAGGTAATCTACTTAAATTCAGTCAATGTAATATAAAACTTTATAGACATTTTCTCCATGTAATTAAAGTAAAAAAAATAATAACTTTGCATCTGTTTTGGTCTGCTTAGAAACATCTTTATTCTTTCCTCTCAGTTTTTGACATTTCTTTACTCAATCGTTACAATACGTCTTTCTCGTGCTTACAGAATGAATTGTTCAAATGTTGTTTACCTTTAATGCTTAACTCATATGGAATGAAATTAATTTGCAGTTATTTCTAAACATTGTGAAACAGACTTTAGGGCTTAAGTCAGCAGTTAAAATTCATTTTTTCCTTTCAGCTGAAGAATGCATTTGACAACCTTTTCGATGGCTTGATGGAGAGTGAAGACGGAGAGAAACAAGCAGCCGAGGTGCGTATTCGACCTGTTTAACTGTCTTTATTTTATGCATTTTTGTCTTATATTGTATATTTTATTACTCTCATAACAAATATGTCAATAACTATTGATATTATTATTATTATTATGAAACTTATTCTTATATTGGACACATTGTAGGTCACCTGCTAAATGTCTGTGATTTGATGTCGGCAAACCATGCATCTCTTTCTTGCTGCATTTGTTTGGGAGAAACTTCTTCTCACCTCTGAGTTGTGTCCCTCTTGCACCCTGAAATATATGTGTGTGTTGTCAGTGTCTCAGTGCAACTTTATCGTAAACATGCATCTCTCTTTCTCTGCAGTCTGTGGGAACTCCTCTCCTGCCTCACCAGAAGCAGGCGCTGTCCTGGATGTGTGCTCGAGAAAACAAGTCTGCGCTGCCGCCGTTCTGGGAGAGGCGAGGCGAGCTCTACTATAACCGCCTCACATGTTTCTCTGCCAAAGAAATACCAGAGAGAATTCGTGGGGGGATACTGGCAGATGACATGGGACTGGTGAGAAACACAGACTGTTATGTGATTTCATTACTATTTCAAATAATATATTTATTTTTTCATATCATGATGGGGTGTTTTGTCAGTTGCTAGTTACTGTATGTAGTAGAGAAAAATTGTGTTTTAAACTTTGAAATGTATGAATGTGTTAAAAAACAAGGCAGGTTAACATTATTGTTTTCTCCAATAAAAGGATAATTGAAACTTGACCCTTCGAAGCTGATTTTTTTTTAATTCATTTACCACAATAAGAGGCTTCACACTGCTGATATATAAGCAGACATGAATCAATACCAAACCCCTGTTTATGTTTTCCAGGGAAAAACTCTGACAACCATCGCTCTGATTCTCACCAACTTTCACAAAGGAAAGCCTCTGCCTGTGGAGAAATGTGTAAGTGTAGCTATGTGTGAATGTGTTAGTTTTTAATCATTTTGCAGTCTGATTGACTTGTGTTCTGCCATCATAAAGTGTTTGTTTACATGTGTGCAGGAGGAGCAGCCTTCACCTGTCAAAGCCAAAACTAAACCAGAGATGGCCTCCAAACTGGAAGGTAATCTCAATTTTCCCTAAATTAGCTGGTGATGCGGATTAGCTGATTTTTCTTTCTGTCATCTTCAGTCTTCATTTATCTCTCTTTGTGAGTGAGTGTGGAGGAAACGTGCACATGCTTGAATACAAAAACAGAAACGGAGCACTAACAGTAGAGATGGTGTGTTTTTGTTTCAGGTCGTAGCAGTAGAGCAGGAATGAGTGAAGCAGCAGCTGGTTCGCTACGCTCAAACCTGTAAGTGTGGTTTAACTGTATTTGACATGCTCAGACATAATAAGACATATGTACATGGGCACCAAGTTTGAGTCTCTACCGCAGCGGCCCAGATTTTAATCCAACTTTGCTGCAGGTCACCCCCCTCTTTCTTCCCCTTTCCTGTGTAGAGCTGCACTAACAAATAAAGGCAAAAAAAGTCCCCAAAAATCATTTAAAAATCTTTATGTGCATAGTTAAGAATGCAAATTACAACATCTGGACATATTTCCATACATTCCGTGAGTCTACATGTCACAAATGCACACCTATTTTGTAATATGTAATAACATTTTGGGCCGTCAGTGGTATTATCGATCTAGCTCACTTCACTTTGCTCTCTGCATATATCTTATGTACTTCTGTCTGGGTCAGTTCTCAGGTGGAGGTGATTTGTGATGATTCGGCAGACGTAGTGGACAAGTCAGAAAAGAGTAAGAATTGATTTTCATCTCCATATCTACCACCTTTAAGGTCTGTTCACAGTTTTGCTCGCCTTCCTTTGCTTTTGTGTCTTACATACATTGTTTACCTGACTTCTCCACTTCCAGGTACCAGCAAAGGAAAGAAGAAAGCGACCAAGCGAAAGCCCTTAAAAGGTACAAGTCCAGTAAAGTCTTTGTATTTGTGCACTATAATATGTTCATGTAAGTGCATGTTGAAGACACATCTTCTACAAATTACTGGTGAACTGATGTTTGTAATATTGATTTTCTTGGGGTGACACTCCTCAATGCTGTTGTAATTTTGCTTACATAACATCATTATCACCATTCCCTATGAAGTGAATCCCTATATGTATGTTTTATGTGCAGAGCCCCCTAAATTTATTGAGGATCTGGACTTTGCTGCAGCACTGGGTGGCTCAGCAGCAGATACGAGTCTAAAGAAGAAGAAAACTGCCGCTCCTACACAGAGTGAGTTCTAACAGTATACATACTATATTATTTTTGGCAGGAAAAAAAGAAAATGTTGTTGTCATATTGGAGATTTATGTGTACCTTTTTTTTTGTATGTGCAGGTGTGGACTCCTCCATCACTGAAAGTGCAGATGACTTATCAGCAAGAACAACTCTCATCATCTGCCCACTCTCTGTGATCAGCAACTGGCTGGTAGGAATCCAGCATTACACTTTCTGTCACTGAACTTCATGGGTGTGGGCAGGGCCACATTGAACAACAAGTGAAAGATTAACATGACAAGTCTTGTCAAAAAAGGCTGTAGGAAAACAAGCTATGTTGGTCTTTTGTAAGCTTTTGACCAGGGAGGTTAGACTAACAGAGCAAATGGTCAGAATGGGCAACCACGCTTCATCGACTCTCATCCTGAACCTGGGTGCACCACAGGGTTGTGTTCTTAGTCCAGCCCATTTCACTCTCTTCACCCATGACTGCACCCCCATGCACTCCTCAAACAAAGATTGCTGACGACACTATAATGGGACTTATATCGGACAATGAGTAGACACGTTGCATAGAGCAGGTCCAACAACTGTGTTTATGACATCAAATTCCTGTGAATCTTCATAAAGAAAGATCTAGCATGGCCCCTTAACACCTTCTGCCTAGTGAAGAAAGCTCAACAGAGGCTTTTCTTCCTGAGAAAAATTTAAATATGTCTAAGATCCTGATAAACTTTTAAAGGAGCACCATAGAGAGTATGGTCTCTTCTACGGTGCCGTGTTGTGGTATGCCAGCTGCTCTGCCGAGACCTGGAAAGACTCGGTCCAGGTGGTTAAAAATGGCCACAGAGGATTGTGAGAACTGTGCTTCTTAACTTGGACACAGTGTATTCAAGAAGGGTAACAACCTCAGTAAGGACCCAACTCACCCGGGTCACAGTCTGATTGTCCCCTTGCCATTAGGAAAGACATACATAGCCTTCAAATCCTGAACAAACAGATTAAAGAACAGTTTTTCTCCAGAGCTGTAGCTTCCATCACCATCCAGCCTCCCATAGCTTTAGAGGATGGAGGACCTTAAATATTATCACCCACCAGCTGCTAATTCATCCCAACACTTCCCATCTTACTCGTTGTGCAATACCTTTTCTAAATGTATTGTATTGTTTCTTGTCACTGAAGGTTACCAAACGTAATTGTGTCATATGCCAATGCTTCCATTTGCTTCGTTCAATGCTACCATTCTATCCCCAAAGTCAGCCATGTCATGCTGTCTTCCTCTGTCCTTTTGTGTGTGTGTGTGTGTGTGCAGGACCAGTTTGAGCAGCATGTACGTGCTAACGTGAAGCTAAACGTGTATCTGTATTACGGCGCAGAGCGCAACAGGAGCAAGACCTTTTTGTCCTCTCAGGATGTGGTGATTACAACCTACAACGTCCTCTCTGCCGACTTTGGGGTGAGTGGGGACAGGTCACATGTTTATCTGTACCTGTAAGGTTTACCAAGGTGTTGACACAGAAAATAAAATATGGCAGATACTCCTAATATGGTGGCATTGACTGCAATCATTTATTTTGATAAGAAAAAAATCCTCTAATAGGAGCTCATTAATTTATTCATGTAAATATTCCCTTGAGAGATTAATTGCTTTTTAAATTAAATGTTTCTTTTACTCTTCAGAATAAGAGTCCCCTCCATGGGATCAATTGGCTGAGGGTTGTGCTGGACGAAGGACACGTCGTAAGAAACCCTAATGCACAGATGAGTAAGGCTGTGCTTGGCCTAAATGCTCAGCGACGCTGGATTTTGTCAGGTAAACCTGCACTTTACCACACACACACACACACACACACACACACACACACACACACACACACACACACACACACACACATGGGGCGGCTGTGGCACATGAGGTAGAGCATATAGTCCAACATATTAAAACACAAACATACTTGGTCTGGGTGGTAATTAATTATTGTTTCGGTCATCTCTCCATACAATCAATTCAAGTCAGTGAGATAATATCACAGTAATACATTTATTCAACTAGTCCACCGCACATATTGACTATTTGAATGATTGAATCAAGCGCACACAGTTACAGCCTCATCATTGAGGCAATTCCCAAATGTTTGTGTGTGTGTTCATTCTTCCGTCCCACCAGGTACTCCTATCCAGAACAGTGTGAAGGACCTGTGGATGCTGCTGGCCTTCCTGCGTCTGAAGCCCTTCGATGCCAGAGAGTGGTGGAACAGAGTGATCCAGAGACCCGTCACTCAAGGAGACAGGGCCGGCCTGCAGTGAGTGCTCACAAACGTTACATTACACTGCTGCACTGTAGTGATAACACTCCAGAGGGCGCTGTATGTCTGAAATCAGTTATCAGGCTTTTGTTGTGACATTCCAATGACATTTTAAAAGTCCTATAATAATTGATCATATCGTACCAGTTTGCTATTTTATAAGGAAGCTGGTGTGTTAACAAACTATGTTGATTATCCAGTGAAGCCACCGGAGTGATAATAAGGTATTAATAAACTCAGACAATTGATACTGTTCACATAGGAACCTTCAGAGCCTGGTGAAGTGCATCACCCTGCGGCGGACCAAGGGCAGCCAGGTGAACGGGCGCCCCCTGGTGTCTCTGCCTGAGAAGACAGTGTGTGTGGAACAGGTCGAGCTGAGCCAGTCGGAGAGAGAGGAGTACGAGCTGGCTCGCAATGAGGGGAGAAACACCATCGGCAGGTATGTGTCGGTGTATTTATGTACAAGTGCATGTTTGAAAAAAATCAACGACATGATAAAACTGATCAGCAACAAATAAAAAGTTGGTGTATGAGGCCATTTTTTACAGAACATACAGCTGTTTATAAATGTCCGTTAAATGTTACAGTTTCTTCCTGTAAACAGCTGCATATTGGTGCATTTTCTTTAAGCTATCTTTATTATGTTTGTGTGTGTGTGTAGATACGTAACTGAAGGGACAGTCTTGAGGAATTATGCTGATGTGTTGGCCATCCTGATGAGGCTTCGACAGCACTGCTGCCACCCTGATCTGCTGCAAAAAACATCCTCAGACCTGGGTAAGACCTGCAGTGTGAAAAGAGACTAATGCAATAACTAAATAACGTATATAGAGTATAGCGTTTGAAGCCATTGAGTCACTTGATTTGAAGAATGGCTTGCAGGAGATTTCTGGTTATTTTTTATTTGGTTGAAAATATATATTGTATTTTTTGAAAAATAAATTCTGATACCCAGGTTTCACTTTTGTAAAGACAATCAAGGAATGTTAAAATGTGCCCGCTGTAATTTACAGAGAGCATTTTCTCCTCTTCATGCCCACACAGTCCTGATGGTAGGAATAATCAGACAGAATAATTGAAAACACCTGTGTGAGTGCACCGTGGGTGTGTAATGAATTTAATCTGCAGCTTTTTGGATGGTGTGAACACTTATATTCTTGTCATAGCAGGTGTAATAATTAACGTTAACGATGACTGCATTGCGTTTGCACCTGTTCCATGCTCTGCTATCGTGCATGATTGCTTGGTTTACTGAGACACTTGAATGGAAAGGAGCCCTCGTTAGTGTTATTGATTACACCTGTGCTTTTACACCTGCTTTGACAAGTGAAAATCCCTACTGTGCAAAAATCCTTCTCCCAATTCTTTTCATAATATTTTTATTTATCTGCCTTCTCAACCTTTCTTCACTCTACTGCTATTCACCCTTTTAATTCTCTTTCTCTGTTCATTTCCTGTTTTTAAAAGAATATCCGCTGCCCCTGAAAATGTATAATAGTCATTACTTTTTTTCTCCCAGTTTTAGCTCATGAATTTCACTGTATGACTGTGGTACTGATTCATTATTTGCAGCTGGTAACATGTGCAAAAGGTTAACATTGCTGCAACTTATTAACGAACCTGTTTTATGAACATATAGTCTGTGAGGTGAATACGTCAATCCAACCCAACATGTATAAAATGTGTTTAATCCTAGAATATAAAACCCACATTCCCAAAATGAAAGAGGTCATGATGTTTGTGTCCCAAATTGTAGCTACAACTCTGGCCTCAAAACATGTTTCAGAAAGGTTTCTTTCCTCTGTGTTCATTTCTTCACATGTCAATTTATCAAATCTGTTGTCTGTAGGCGCTCCAGCGACGCCTGCAGAGATGCGGGAGCGTCTGATAGAGAAGCTGCGGTTTGTGTTGGCCAGCGGCTCAGACGAGGAGTGCTCGGTCTGTCTGGAGTCGGTGCACCTGCCCGTCATTACACACTGCGCCCACGTTTACTGCCGGCCCTGCATCGCCCAGGTTATCAGCACTGAGCAGGTAATGTGCTGCCTTTAGCAGACACAGATTTGTAATTGATTATCATTTGACAACTTAAAAGGCAAGTTTTAACTTCTGTGTAATCAATTAATTAGCTGCTAATCATCAACAAATCTATCTTTTCTTTATGCTCTGTTTGTGCACAGGAAACAGCGCGTTGTCCTCTCTGTCGAACTGAGATCAAGACCAGTGAACTGGTGGAGTTTCCACAGGAGGATATGGAGGAAGAGAAGAGTACAAACCCTGAGGGGTGGAGGACAAGCTCAAAGGTACAGCTGCACATACTGAGGATGCAGAATTAACTGGGTGATAAAATGATAAAAACACTGTTTTGTGACTCTTTCCCCTAATTATTTACCCTAAGTCACTCTTATTGAGCAGTGTGGCAGTGATAAAATTTGTGCTTAAATGCTACTTCATTAGAGCCGTGTTGTTCCTCCTCTGAAGTAATTTTCTTTAATGGATGCAGGTGCAGGCGCTGATGGGAAACCTGCTCAGGCTGCGATGTGAAGACGGCAGCATTAAGTGTTTGATCGTCTCTCAGTTTACACGCTTCCTCTCAATACTGGAGACTCCACTCAGGTAATACACACATTCACAGCAGTAGTTCAGGATTTTTAGAAGTCTGTGCTTGTATTTTTTATGTTTGTTTTAATCATAGCTGTGGAGTCGTAAGTATACTTCAACGACTTTTTTGTGGAATTGAATTATTACAACAGCTATGGTGGAAGGTTCGGGAGTTGTTTTCCTTTTTCTGAAAATGTAGGTTTCTACATTTACAGCTTTCACAATTATTTTAATTTAGAAATTGGAACTTATAAACTGTTGGATTTGTGGCTCTAAGGTGGAAGAAGACCAGGTTTAGAAATGTATGCGTGTCAAGGAATATCTGTTAGCAGTGCACCAACAGCTCTCAAGTTGATCATTTCTAGATCTAGTTAATGAAATTGTCCGTTATGTTATTTTATGACTTGTCTCTTGACCTTATTGTCCTCCTTTCTCTTCACCAGAGAGCACGGTTTCAGTTTTGTGCGTTTTGATGGCACCATGAGCCAAAAGAAGAGGACTCAGGTCATCCAGGAGTTTCAGAGCCCTGCAGCCGACAGCCCTACTATCATGCTTCTGTCGCTCAAAGCTGGAGGGGTGGGGCTTAACTTGACTGCCGCCTCTCATGTGTTCTTCATGGACCCTGTAAGTGCAGATTTGGGCCGGGAACCAACCAGACACACAGCTTA
The DNA here is from genome assembly GCF_027596085.1 of Anoplopoma fimbria. Lineage (NCBI taxonomy): Eukaryota > Metazoa > Chordata > Actinopteri > Perciformes > Anoplopomatidae > Anoplopoma > Anoplopoma fimbria. The sequence goes on along the minus strand of NC_072463.1, from coordinate 8,464,894 downwards.
TTAAATGTATCAGGTTGTGTACGCTGAAGGGATTTTGATACAGTATGTTATCTCTGCAGGTTTACTGGAACAAACATTTTTACACTTTTATGGAAACAAAACAAAAAAAATTATAAGAGTACATACAGATAAAAGAATAGAAACAAATGCCATTTATGAGTATTGTGACGATTTTTAAAGCCATTATCTACGACCTAAATTGATCACGAGAAACCCTGAAAATGTCTAAATCAGAGAGATGGTAAAGTGTTTTCAGTTTTAACTGCATGTTTGCTTTCTATTGACTGTGTGTTTAAGGCATGGAATCCTGCTACAGAGGAACAGTGTATCGACCGCTGCCACCGTCTGGGACAGACGAGGAACGTTTTCGTCACCAAGGTCAGGAATCTATTACTAAACCATCTGTGTTAGTACTTTTGTATTTGGGTGAAGGCTAAGTGAATTTCTTGTCAGTGGCAAGGCATCACAAGTCTGTAAAACAAGACTGATGTTCAGGTACCTGATGATGAAAATGATTTCTTCAGAGCTAATATGTTTTATTATTTATATAATATTACATTCTAAGGCTGAAATCCATTTGCATTATCCGTAGTTCAATAAAAGAGAGAAAAGTGCATGAGAGAAATCCCTGACTGGAACATTTAGCATGTATTTATATTTATATTTTGTGTGTGTCTGCAGTTCATTGTGAAAAGTTCAGTGGAGGAGAACATGGTGAAGATCCAGAGGCAGAAGCAGGACCTGGTGGAGAAGGCTTTTGGTTCCAAAAACAGTGATAGGAGAACGTCTCGCATGGATGAAATCAAAGCTCTGATGGAGCTGTAGACGTCTGACCAAGTACAGTTCCAATGTTTGTGTTGTTCCAATGTTAATACATAAGTCCATGTTCAAACAGTTGCCTGTGTTCCTGATGGTTCAGACAGGTCACATCCGAAGGACCACCGAGATTTATTTTGTACACATTGTCAATTTTCTGCTATTTTGAAAGTGTTTATAGTTCATCGGGAATGTTGTTACTGTTCTTACTGTTTTATTTCTACTTATTTTTCATGTTTAAAGTTTTGATACTGATCATTAACAGGACAAAACACTGTTGTTCAGTAGCGATGCGTAGGAGCGGTTTGTCTTTATCTCCAACTTGATCATAAAAACGTCAAAGCTGTGTTTAAAATATGGAGGTGGCTGATAAGGATTTCGTCAAAAGTTTATCCCCCGGAATAAAGACTGAGTAGAGAAGCACACCTGTTCTAGCAGCTTGAGGTAACAGCCGTGATGACTAAGATGTTCTGTACGTAGGATTTATTTGTTTGGCATCTCTGGATTGAAGAAATGCAGCCTGCTGATAATGTACATTTGAAGCTACTGTATTTAAACAGACACGGAGCAGCTTTCAGAACTTCAATGTCTGTTTAACCAAAATCATGACATTAAATGGAAACATCTGTTTACTACACAATCGAATAATCATTTAAGTGGTCGCACTATGTGCTTCTCAAATGTTCGGATTTGTTGCTTTTCTCTGTTTTATGATACGAGTCGTACAAACCAAGATATTAAAAGATGTCACTTTTCGCCATTTTTTACTACTCTGTGAAATCTCATTGACCAGACAATCAATTGAAGCCCTATAATCAATAATACATAAAGAATAAAGCAAAAAAAAATGTCTTGACAGAGGTTATGGATAAAAGGTGATTCTTCAACAGTTCTTTATTAGCGCTTCTACAGGGATGTACAGTAAACAGCTACATGACAGGACAGATCTGCATTAATTGATCTCACTACAGTTTTGTTCCATTTCCACACTCATGCATATTCAGGATTTCAAAACCATATATAGGCTCTCAACCTTGCCAGCTCCTTGTTGGAGGAGTGTGTTTTATGGAGTGAGGAGAGTATATTTATTATTGTTAGGAGCTCTATATTATAGTCTTCTATTATAGTTTAAGGTCACACTGCTGAAGTGAGGTAAAAGAGACATTGGTAACAGGAAAGTAAGGACTCATCAGTTAGATGTGTTGTGCTACGAGCAGCAGTTACAGTAAGTGAGGTTTTGTAAACAGCGATTGGCAATAAGGCAGCTGGTAACACTACAGAAAGGAAGTGATGAAACGGATCATGGCACCAAAGATTTACTGAAGTGGATCTGACGGGGGACATTACATAACATGCAGATGATAGATGCCTGGGGAGCGCACTAATCCCACACTAATACATACAACACTCAACATCACCTCAGGATGTGGTTGGAAGGACTTCATTACTGACCCACTTATGACTCTGTGCCATGCAAATACAACATAACGGGCCTTTTGTCCTAATACAACACCAGATACTACAAAGCTGAAGTCACACGGAGCTGGTGAGTGTCAGAGGCACAGATGAGGGAAGTTTACCCATGTACTCTAATTAAAGCGACATTGTCATAACTGGCAGGGACTTTGAGAGGGAAATGAGCCAGTTGCTGCATATCTGCTTTAAAGCGGTTTAAATAGAGAGACTTTTTGCAGGATAGGAGTTGTGGTAAAAATCCAGAAACAACTTTTAAACTTAACGATTTCATTTTCTCAGTTTCTGTTGTTGCTGAAAGTTTCCACAGATTAGGAAGACTCAGGAAGGATTGTGAATCCATCTCCATCAAATGCACAAGAACACTTAAATGAATAGTCTGATATTTTGGGAAGTACGTTTATTCGCTCTCTTCCCGAGAGTTGGATGAGAAGATTTACCACTCCTGTGTGCTGCCGATTCGTTAATGAATCATTCTTTTTTAACGACTCCCTTTAAAGACTGTTGAGTTAACTTGACTCGTGGAGTGAAAATCCAAAATCTGCTTCTGTACGGCGCATGCGTAGTTGCGCACAAGAGCGAAGGTTAACATCCAAGAGCCGCTCATGGCTGTTAAATGAAAGCTCAAAGTTGATGAGCAAATATTTCCTGCCCAATTATCTAACTGCCTCTGCTTACATTCCTCCTGATGCAAATTCCCCCCAAACAATGCACTGGTTTTGTTTTGTCTTGTCATGTTATCCTGAGTGGCATTAATGGACATGGCTACAGCTGCGTTTCATTGCAGAATGACTATAAATGATCCTTGAATTATCACAAATGTTTACTGTCTGTGGGGAATTCTAAAATGTTTGCTGGGTCAAAACAAATGTTTATATCCAACATTCATGCAACCTGTTTAACAACCATTGCCTCAGTCTGCCAAAGCGCAGCGCAGTGGAGAGGAAGAGCATCCATCCATCCATCCATCCATCCATCAATCATCTTTCACCGCTTATCCTGTTCAGGGTCGCGAGAGACAAAGAGCAGTCGGTGGAAATATTGGATTTCAACATCGGAGTCCCTCTTGGTTAAACTTCTTATCATTCCGGGCACACAGTAAACATCTGTGGGATTGTGAAAATATTTTTGAAGATGTAAAAAAAGTGTTTGTTTTAAGTTTGCGTACAGAACACCATGTGACCAAATCAGGGAGTAACGTACACAGTGTTGAGGTCACAAATGGGGCTATCTTGTCCTAATGCTAAGCTAAGTAAGCCAGCTGCCATCAGTAGCCTAATATTTAGCATCAATCTTCTCTTCTAACTCTCAGCAAGAAAGTGAAATAGTGTATATCCTGAAATATCAAACTTTTCCCTTGAGGGGAGAAATTGAATGGTAAGAGTGCACGAGAACTGTGTCACACTTCCACTCTCATACACACACTGGCAGGATGCAGAGAGTGAGGCCGAGCGTTGCACAGAGGCATCCATCCAGTCGCCTGCTAATCAAGCCCTCTGTGTTTTGCTGAGCAGTTGCTTTAAAAATCTCCACCCACACAGAGCTTTAACCTGTGCTCTCTCTCTCCCTCTCTCTCTCTCTGTCCGTCATGCTGCCTCGCCTGCTCGCTACTTCAAGAAGGAGTTGAGCTTTCGTTCGATGTTGGCGAAGGAGTCGTCACCCATGTAGTCGATCTGTCCCGCCTCCCACCGCTGCTTCCTCTCCTCTGATGAAACCTTCTGGGGCGGTTGAGCAAAGGGTGCCTGGTTCTCCCTCACATCCTCCTGAAGCTTACTCTGCGTGACGGACAGAGACAGAGAAATGAATGGATCGTTACATGGAATGGAGCAATACTTAATTAGGACTGGTTTCCCTACATTCAGCCATGCTCGGCTGAACGCCTTTTTTTTTCCTACAGTTTGAGACGCAATCAGTTCATGCAGGGATTTCATCAGGGGAGTCAAAGTACAAATATGATGTTTTGCAACACACTTGAAGCAGATAAGAGTTGAGCCTTTGGCTTCCTACAAGAGATGTACACTTCTAAGTCAATACAAAACAAGAGATAATGATTTTTTGCTGCTACACTCCAACCTGGTCATGTATGACCCGTAACATATAGAGGCTAGGTGGAAAGTTCACTGATTTCCACTTGTTTTCAGTCATCTTAACATAATAATGATTCCCTGAAAGCAACTGACTCTGGAGACTCTGGGGAAATTAGCTCATTTTGAATGTACCATTATCTTGCAACCGTAACTGTGACCCCTGTTCAGCAAAAGTGCCATTGTGTCACTTGTGTCACAAAAAAAAGTCCTAAATTTAAAGATTCAATTTGTATACAGATTTTTTTTTTAAACTTCAGCCTGAGCCAGCACAAGACTTTCTCCACGACAGGCCTGTAAAAACTTGTGACACAAGATGGCACAGCTTCAGGCAATTGGGCAATGTAGCAGGTTTTTGCAGCTTGCCTTTTATGACTAACTATCTATTTCAATGCTGCCCTGTTACAACAGGCAGCATGGCAACTTCCTGCTACTCTGTAAGCTGAACAGTTGTTGGGAGGCCCGGCACTCTGCATGTTTCATTGACAACAGTAAGTTATTCATGCATTCAACAAACACCACGTTTGGCAACAGACCGGTGCTGAGGAATGTGGAACAAATCCACTTTTTCATGTTATTGTTGCAACTAAAACTAGACAGTACTTTTATCTGGAGCTAAAAAGGGCGTCAAAAAAAAGCTTCATTATGTGGCACTTTCACCATAGTAGAGTTCACATAGTAATTACAGGTTTCGAAACATTCAGGACCTGACGATTATGCAATAGGCTAAAAACACAATCACACATCCTCGTCTATGTTTCAACACATGCATAGTCACCACCTCCACACGCCACAACGGGACACACACACTCAAACATCACAACAGCTGACGTACGTCCATGCTGGCGTCCACAAGGCCGCCGTTGAATGGAGTGTCCCCGAACGACTGCTGCAGTAAAGGCTGCACCGACTTGGCGTACAGCTGCCACCACATGAGCAGGTAGTCGGGGTGCAGGTGGCACTGGTCAGGGGACAGGGAGTGACCTTTGACCTCGCCACTCTGAGCGTCGTAGGAGTAGTTCCATGGCTTCACCTTACCCAGGAAATGCACCACTTTGGCGTCATGGCCGTACCTGTGAAAACACAGCAGGGAGAGTGAAAGGGGAAAGGAGTGTGAGAGAAAGAGAAAGAGAGAGTCAGCCATTATTTGCAATCGACACAATAGCGGTGCTTGAAAATCAATTTTGTGAAACAGGCAGCTAGGAGCTACAACGTCCAAAGACAAAAAACTAGAGTGGAGTTTAGCCAGGCTGACTAAACCTCATCATTTGGAGGTCAATCTGAAAATGTGAGCACTAAAAATGTCCCACATTCCTCAAAAAACTGTGAACACCAGTGCTTGAAATATGGTCAGTCTGAATCATGAATTCGGTCCGCAAAACTGTGATTGATGTTTATAACCGACAGCTTGGGCACTCATTTTACCGTCCGCCTCCTTTTCCTCTTCTAAAAAAATATATGGCTAACCTGAGGATTTGTTTAAAACCTGTGTGATACTCTTGCTTCTCGGGTTTCTTGCCCAATCTGACTTATTTTTTGTAAAACCTGATTAAACCAAACTCCTCCACAGAACGGAAATACACCTACAGTGCAGATTTAAATAAAACAAAGAATACTAGTGTAGCTACAGTCGTTTAGTAGCGCTTCTGTTTTGAGGCAGGTTGTGGCAGAACGTGTATTGTCCCCGCTCTAGGTTTCAGCAGCCTCTTGTTATTCAACACCCAACCAAGGACACACATACACACACACATACAAACACACAACCTTTGAACCGACCATGGATAACATGTATGTCTCCTAACACACAAGTATTTCACAAGGACAGCTACAGAACCAGGGCAATAGGCCGGCTACACACGTATGAAGAAACACTGGATACATCGATCATGTGTGTTTAGGTGTGTGTGTGTGTGTGTGTGTGTGTGTGTTTTTTGTGTGTGCATGTACTGACTGTTTGAACGCTGGCAGGTAGGAGTAGATGGCGATACTGCTGAGGTTGTAGATGAAGGGCAGGTGTTTGGAAATATCTGCCGTCGCCCAGGTGTTAAAGAAACTGTTAAGAACCCCCTGATCTCCACCTGCAGACATGGAAACACAAAAATATGTTTTTGGACATTTATTGACATACATTTGGGCTCAAGTAGAGCAAACCGATTGATGGCTAGAAGCTCTGGTTTGGCATGTTAGAATACAAGTTAAACAGTTATAGTCATGTTAGAAAGATTGTCGTTTTTGCTTTGAGCAAAGAGGAGGATTCAAAGACAAAAAAAAAGAATAAACATTCTTTTAATCTAGTAATATTACCATATCTGACCCTTTTTTCTCTGGCTTCAGAAACTCGTCAGACACACCATTAAATACGTGAATGGTCTACACCGCACACGCACATACCGTACATTCCCACAGACTGTGTCCTATCGGTCATTTATAAATAGAAACTGAAAAGGAGTTCTAAGCTTGCTGTGACGGGGCGCTGCACACCGTGAGTGACAACATATGACAAAATCCTTATAGACAGATGGCAGATGTGTGCAACACTTCTTTAACTGCAGACAAACTGCAGGGGTCTGGTTACATTACATTACATTACAGTCATTTAGCAGACGCTTTTATCCAAAGCGACTTACAATCAGTAGTATATTACATATCAATGTCTGGTGGCAGTGTGAGGACAAGGTTAGACCAGGACAGAGTTGATCTTAGGACATATATATATATAAAGTGATTTAATGAGTGTGTGTGTGTGTGTGTGTGTGTGTGTGTGTGTGTGTGTGTGTGTGTGTGTAGGGAGGGAGAACGGTTGAGGGAGATTTATGGCATTATGTAGCACTAAACATCAGCATGTTAGCCTTCTCATTATGAGCTTGTTAGCATGGCCAAGTTTTCTAAAATAAAATGCTTTTTGGAATATTTCCTCTTGAAAAAAAGAGATGAAAGCATTCGGTTCTCACCGTCGAAGCTGCCGTTTTCATTGCAGAACGTGAGCAGCTTCTCGTGCGTCTCTTTGGACGGTCTGAAGACAAACACCCCGGAGTTGAAACAGTCTGGCCAACCGGGATCCGGCGCTGCAGATAGTTCTTCTCTCTCAAAGAGTTCATCTATATTTGACAGCACCTGAATACATTAAAATAAATGTTACTTGCTTATATGTGGTACTACCATATAATAGTAATTTAAAAAAAAGTCTTGAGGCAAAAATATAGCTGCATGTGTTTATACTCAACGCCATTTGTCATGTAGCTGATATATTATGTCACTGTCAGGATAGCAGTTATAACATGAAAAGACATGAACAAATAAATGTAATATAGACTGTTTAAATTTCCCCGCTGCGGGACTAATAAAGGATTATCTTATCTTATCTTATCTTCATGTTGTGATCAAAGGACAGTGAGTTGTAAGATAAAAAAAACCAACACATTTTTAACTCTGAGGTGACTATCTTTGTCACTTGAGTATGTTCTCTGCTGTCGTCAGCTTGTTTTGTCTCACCAGTGTGTCGGCGTCCAGGAACACACACTTGCTGTAGTGTGTGAGACTCCAGCAGTGCAGTTTGGTGAATGTCACTCCCAGGTCTGGACGCTTCATCAGAGATAGATGAGCTGCATCGCCCGAGTCCATAACGTCCACCACAAGCACCTCATCGAAAATGGAGCTAAGGGCCTCTCTACAACGCAGACAGTATGATTTGAGTTAGTGTGTGTGTGTGTGTGTGTGTGTGTGTGTGTGTGTGTGTGTGTGTGTGTGTGTGTGTGTGTGTGTGTGTGTGTGTATTGGATGTTGACCTTTGACAATTGTTCCTGTGTTACCTGCAAGGTTCTGCAACATGAGGTCCCACGAGTGCGACCAGTTTCCTGGTTGTGTTGTGGTTTAGCAGCGACTGGCCGAGAACCATCGCTCCCTTGGCGTAGCTGTCATTTGTTGCCAGCGTCACAAAAGCTTGGTCTGCTTGGAGAAACACAAACACACAAAGACAATCATCAGCCATGTGACTCAGGTTATCTCATAAATAACTTCATGTCTCACTTCTATTTATCGGCCTTTAAAACTCTCTTATGAGTTAAAAATAAACGTGGGTTTCGTGCATCATCTGTGAGATTAACCAGAGCAGTTTGATGTGAATAACTGCTCTGGTTAAAAACAACACTTGGGGAAAAATGTAAGTTTGTCAAGAATTTTTTTTATTATAAAATGCATTTTATTAGAATTTTGAAGTTGTCAAAAATGGTTAATTGTTACCAAAGTTATCAGTGAAATCTATGATGTGTTAGTTGAAATTGACAGACACTAATAAAACTAATAAATAACGAAACTTGATACAGAATGTGGATAGTTTGTAAAAGCATCATAACCAATAAATTACTTAGCCAAACTTTCAATAGCGTGTTCCCTCATTAGGACAATAAGATACAGCCAAACTTAAATGCTTACAAGTTGCTAAGATAAGAAAAACAAATCAACATGTTGGTCATTATGTAAATGTAGAATTTTAGATACTATCCATACTCACTTCTGAGCATTTATACTTACACTTACTATTGAGAGATAGATACACTTGCTCAGATAGGAATGACAAGAAAGCTACATTCTTGTACTTTCCACCACAGACTTATGGCTCAAACACTTGTGCCTTTGTCTCTTGATTTCACAGAAAATCAATGCACCTTTTTCTGCTTTTTCCTCCACACCAAACCTGAACCATCACATCCACTGTGCCGTCTCATCAATAGTGTATAATAGTGTAGTGTATGTCCAATTTATCTGCAGGCCTTTTGTGTGAAGTTCAGTGTCTGCTGAAAAACAGCATGGGACACGCTGTGTTGCTGATTGAGGGAAAGTCGGCCCAGAGCCAGCAGATAGTATTCATCGAGCTGAATGTGTGGGACTTCTGTGAAACCTGATCGGAGAGGCAGTGTTGTTTCAGTTGCTAGGGTCTGTTTCAAGAAACTATAAAGTGACTATCAAAAGAGTTTAAGACCCGTCTCCCCCATACGACCATACAGGAAGCATGTGCTGGGTTCCCACAGAGTTATCTGTGGCTCCATAAAGCCATATGACCAGGACACCTCTGGGTCCTTCACGTTTCTAAATCATGACATGTACTTAGAAATCGCAGTTTTTGTTTAACATGTTAGCGACAATGTAATCTTGTAATTGTAAATTTCCCCGCTGTGGGACTAATAAAGGATTATCTTATCTGGCATGAGTGCACAAATTTCAAAATATAATGAAGTAAATTCATGAATAATATGGGAGAATATAAATGTATACATAGAAGTATGCATAGTCTATGTAAAGTGTTCATGAAGGACATGTAAGCATTGTTTCCTGTAAGTAATTTCCTGTTTATAAGATACTTATAATATGCAGCATACTATCTATTTGTGCATATGGTTACTGTTATAAATCATTTATAACCGTATGGAGTAATCTTCACAGTTATTTCTATTTAGGGAAAAGGTGTGACACTACGGGTCTTTCCAGTATAAGAAAAAAAAAAAAAAAAACTTGAAGGCCACACACTGTGGCGCACGTCCGCACTATGTCAAGTTAATCAAAGACCCCACATTAACCCAGGAAGTAAATTGTGTCTTCTTTAACAGAATAAAAGCATACATGAGCTATAGAGCTAAAGTTTAATCAAATAACTGTTAAAAACTTTAAAATAGTTTTAATCTTTTACTCCTTTAGTCCCTTCAAATTGTTAAAAGACACCAACACATAAACACCTTTTGTCCACCCAACAGTCTAAAACCAAAAAATATTCAAATTTGTAAAACTACAACCAGTATATGTTTGGTATTTTTTATTTGAAAGAGTAATCGAAAATCGATTATCAAATGTTGTTTTAGATTAATAGAACATATTGGCTTACTGTTTTAGCTCTAGTTTAGAATTTGAGTAAGCGTTAATTTTTTTAGATAAATACATGTGAATGAAATATAAAATAAAATATTTTTAATCAAATTTTTAAATATAGATTTAATCAATGAAGGGGCCTCGAGATTATGTGGTAATACAGTTGTCAATTTAAAAGTAAAGCTCGACACATTTTGTGATTTAAACCCTGGTTTTCAGTCTATACGCTGATCTTATCAAACCAGCTACAACATACATGGACTAATCATCAATGGTCATGATGCAATGTGTTATTTCCCTCACACTGATGTCCAGTGTCACAATCCACACTTCCAATTTGACTTCAGACTTTACTTAACAGTGTACTACTCAGACCTAAACTTTAGAGCTGGACCAACATCCACTGATATTATCTTATGATGTATTGTCAGCAGTAGAAATGTCAATAAGTTCAAAGAAATGAAGGTCTCTTACGAAAGGTGACAGAGTTGATACGATCATTTTTCAACTGTATTTTGTCCTCTTATCTTTGTCACATTTTTCACCACATTTGAGGGATCTTTATCTTGGATTAATTTTATTTCTATATGTTGATCAGACTTTTAGATTTTCTTATATTGATAGGCCAATCCGTCTTGGTTGTGCTATAAAAAAAATGAGTAACAAAGTGCAGTCTGAGACTAAATGACATAAAACAATTAAAAAATATGTTATTTTGAGGAAACATTGCATTTTCTTTTCTCATTACAATTCTCCCTTTACATTTCAGCCTTTTGAAACTCGAGTTGCATCCAAACGCGTTAACTTTGAAAGTTGTAACCGGATGCGCTCTTTTTCATTGTCGACAGCTTCACTGTGGTCCAAACCTCTGCAGCTTCTCATCAAATAAAACGCACATAAACCCTTCAAATGTCTGCAGCACATATATCATAACTGCACTAAAGATTTACAGCCATGGCCTCATTAAAGTCCACATGCAGAGAGTGTCAGAACAAATGTTTCCTGCAGCGTTGAATAAAATTCGCGATATTTCTGGAGAACAGTTCGCGCAGCCCCGGTCCGGTGCCGAGTGGCCGGGTTCCGATGTCAGTGTCACGGCTGCAGGTGTCGGAGGAGGCCCGCTGGTTCTTACCTGACATCGCGGTGTGATGAGGAGAGTCCACCCGGGGCTCGGGGGTCGTGATGGGGATGACGGAGGGTTTGCACTGCGTAGCGCACAGACTCAGCAGCTGGGAGCAGTCCAACACAGGAATTAAGCCCCACATTATCCGGGTCATGTGACCAGTGACAGCTGACACGCCCCCAGCAGTGATATCACAGTGATGAAATACTAAAATTTGTTAAAGTTAAAGTGCAGACATATTAGCATTAAAATATAGTATAATACCAAAAGTAAAAATACCCAAATATGTTTTATTATATTGTAATAATTAATGCACAATGTGTACATCAGTGTTACAGCTGGTAAAGCGGAGCACCTTTAAACTTTATATACTGCTTGTTTGCTTAATATATTAAAATAAAAATTGCATCATCATTTATTTGTTGATTATATTTTGTGTTAATATTCTATATCAGCAGAGTAACTGGCCCAACCATATCTGTGGGATTAATGTAGTGGAATAGAAAGTACATTTTTTGCTTGCAACTGTTTATTTCTACAATGTGGTATTATTATTTTAACAAGTGCAGGGTCTGAAGACTTGTTCTACGACTGGATACGAGGTATGTGACTGTTTCCTGGTAGGGTGACGAATCACTTGTATCTGAAGATTAACTTGTTAGAGTGAGAAATGAGTTGTGTTTGATTACAATCAGAATTTTGTTTTCTTAAATGAATTAATTTCAAGTTGTAAGCAAATACTTTTCACATTAAGTGGATCTTCATAGGCTGCACTACTTTTCAAAGAGAAAACAGGGAGATCCTCTTTACTTCATCAGCTTGTGACAGCACTGCCTCTAAGTGGTTGCGACCTCAAATTACAGCTGAATGAATTATCAAAGGCTCAACCAAACAAGGAAATGCAGGTGGGTGTGTGGATGTTCACACAACGCTATTATTACATTAAATAAAGACATGCATATATGAAAGACAAAGTGTGTAATGCTAAAATGTCTTTCTACTTAAAGACTAGGTCCAGGTTTTCCTCAAGTCTGACTGAATACAATACTTACATTCCCATATGTGCTACATTAAAAAGAAAGAAAACATGGCAAAAGTGCTCCCTGGATACCTCTAAGATAGATCAAATGTGAAAATGTTCTCGCATTTAGACATTGAACATCTGGCTCAACTGAAAACCAACCTGTGCAACAGAAGTAAAATGATATAATCCTTTAAATTAAAAGCTTTTATTCCAATAAGCATAATGATATCGCTATTTTATTTTAGTAGAAGCAATATATCTACAACTAGAAATGTTCAAGTAACAGCAACATTTGTCAATGCCAGAAATATTTTAGACCATAAGCTCATAAGGGAAGTTGATATGAGCATCACTAAATGTCTGAGCTCAGTGCTAGAGAAGAAATATGTGCAGTATTACTGTGTGCATGCATGCTTGTGCTGCAAGTTTGTGTGGTTTTCACTCTATTCTCCTTCCTGCGCATGTGCACCAGGGTGCACGTGGATAATGAAGGAGGCTAATGAGAAAGTCTTTAGCAGGCATTTACATTTTTACACTAACCACTGATCCCGGCTCAGGGTCCACAACCCTAAACTGTGTCTGGTACATCAACAACTGGAGGTGGAGCTCTAGGCCTGAGACAGGCGATCAGTAGGAGAGGGTAACCGGAGAGCACCTCAGAGTCACAGAGTGAAACTGGGCTGATCAAGTGTCTGAGGGAGGGAGGCCTGTGGGGAGATATAAAGATGGAGTCCTTGTGAATTCAGAAGCAAAAAAAAATTGATTCTGTACAAGTTTATAGTCAATAGGTGTTAACATGTCTTTAGTATGTTTGTCTGATCCAGGAGAGACACATTTTGCACAGTCTTGTGTCTTGGTTACTGCTGGATATGGGACTATGTGCCTTTTTGAGCGGTGGTGGAGGTGAAAGGAGAGGCTGACAGGTACGAACAGAGAAAGGGAGGGGAGGCAAACATAGGAAAAAAAGAATAGAAGTGAAAGAAAGTGGCCCAAAATTCTGCAACGACCTGATTTTCTACTTTGGACTGGCTCTGCTCCGGACTCTAAGCCCATCAGCCTGCATGGGACTGAATGTAAGCTCCTTACTTCTATTGTTTCCTTACATTACAGTTTGAGTATTCTAGATCACAGGTTATGCATGGAAGTCTCTTAGCCTGAACATACAGGGGAAATGAAACAGATTTAGGAAGAGCATCACAATCATTTTTATGACATAAAGGCATAGGGACAATAAAAAAAAGCATGATCTGCTGCAGTTTTTTTGTTTTGAATAAAGAGTAACTGTTGCAGTAAAGTGTCAGTGTTGCTGTGGAGTTGGGCAGTTTAATCTAAGTGATGCAGTTGGCTCTGTGCCTCAGGTTACAGGGCTTTGTGTGACAGTGAGGCAAGCTATGCAGGCAAACACAGGCCTCATGTTTTAAACATGGTTGGCAGAAATGCTAAATGTGCGCATGGTCTGATAATCATGCCACTAGAAACACTCTTTCTTTCCAAATACTATTTTTCTACAAAATGCAGCAAGCAGGACGAGATGTTTAGCAATAGTCGTTTTTTTATATTCATTAATTGAAATCCCCCTTTAACTAATGCCTATTCCAAAATATATTAAAATAAATAGTTAACAAGCAAGGTATGGAGTGTTTATGCTAAACTAAGATAACCATCTCCTGGCTGTATTTAACAAGCGGTATCAATCTAAATCTTGGCAGGAAAGTGTGTGAATATGCCACACAGATTATTTATTTGGCCTTGTTATTATTTTAATTTGAATGTGTTCAGTATCTTTTTTATCCTCTGTTACTTCTGTCCCCACAATGTGTGTTTTAGCGTTTTACTTTTTATGCTTTCTAGGTGCATTGCAGTCAGATAGCTTAACTGCAAATCAGTTGTCTTGAAGAAGCAAACAGATGAACATCTTAACATGATGACACAGCTGAGGCGTTAACTGTTAACTGCTTACGCCTGTCACAGGGTCCAGAAAGGCCAAAGGTCCACTCTGCTGTGCCTCACCTGAGTGGCTCCTCCTAGGAGAGATAACCAGCTCTACAGCCTCTCTCATAGATCCAGCTTCCGCTCTGCCTGAAGCCTTGCGGAGCTCTGAAGGACTCGACTCGTCCAGAGGGATTTGCAACGAGAGGCTCATAACTCAAGACAGGACTAACAGGAAACTCGTATGAAGGTACTTGTATCTGTCTTGGGGTTACTCTGTCTTTCAAGCAAAGAACCAAAAGGATACTTTACTGTAAAATGCTAACACCTCCGGGGTCTTATGAAAAACCTAAGGTGTGTGAATGTGACTGTATGTGTGTGTGAAAAGTCGGTGAGGAAAGAAATGTCAGTGAGAAGTCACAAGGCAATCCTGGACATATTCCAGGAAATAACCTGACACTTCCTAATTGTTCTTCTTCCTTTATCTCATCTCTATCGTCAAACTCAGCTTTTGTTAGTTCTGCGTCTGAGGTTGAATGATTTCTCCGAGCAAATGTGTATGTTTGCGGCATTTTAAATTAAACAAACACCCTTGTTAAGACGACATATTGATCAATCTTGCAAACTCAGCTCCTGCTTTTGTGTCCAGTTTGATCCAGAACTGTGTGTGTATGTTTGTGTGTTTCAGGTACACAAAGCAGAAGCTACGATGGAGCATCATGTCACACAGATTTCCAGAGATGACCTGGAAGATCTCAGGGATGCCTTTAATAAAATTGGTCAGTTTCACACTTAAACACGCACACACACCTAACCTGACCCAATTGTATTGACAGGAATCCTGGTTTAAGTAAGACATTTACAGCTGACAATAAAGCATGACTCTTATGCAAGATATTTTTTTATCGCTTGGGTCGTTCAATGTTCGTACTTTGTGTTTGAGGTATTTCCAGATGTTATAATGAGGCGTTGGCAGATTTTATCAGTTAATCATCTTCATAAGTGTATAATTACAAAAAGATGCTGATAATAGTGAGCGACATAAAAATAGTAAAACTGGACAGTCATATCAGTTATCATTATAAAGGTATCTGGCAACATTACAGTTGAATGGTTTATCCTGTTGTGAGCACTTTTAAGTTTGACATCTTTTATTTGTTTGAGGATTGTTTCAGCAAAAAGAGCAACACGTTAAGTCAATTATTCTATTTGATATCAGATATTTTATTAAGACATGAAGTATTTGCAATGTTAATATACAACTGGTTGTCATCTCTGCACAGTTGAAACAGCATTTGTGTTTTCATCAATTACTACCTTTTGTTTCTTTGTTTAGTGTATTAGCATGCTAAATTACAGTGGAGGCTGATTGGATGTAATTTGGTTTTGTAAGTATTTACCCATAAACTAGAGTATGAGATCAATTGAGGTTCTGACCTGATGGTGACACCAGATTAAAAGGGACACGCTCAACAAAGTCCACAAAGACCATGAATTGCTGCACTAGATTGCATTGTAATACATATAACAGTTGTGGAGACATTTCCATGAATGTCTGTAAGCAATGAGATTTCAGTCTAGACTAAAAAAAACACACAATTTTTTTTTGTTTTGTTTTTTTCTTTGTTACGCTTATTTGGGTTTATATGGAGCATTATAATCTCAACACAACTAATTAAATTGAAATATCAGTCTTTGTCCTCCCTATAACCCGTTCAAAATTGCACACAAACTCTTGTCAAATTAAATTAGGAAATCACAGACCTTAATAAAGCATTGCCAGTCATTTGTTTGTCCTTGCTTTTATTACCTGTGTTTAATATTTCCAAATAAACATTATGCTGATCATCTTCAGATGAATATTGGTAGAGCAAATTGACTTATTGTATATTTGTGTGCGTTTCTCTCTGTGTCTATTTGTGTTCAGATATCGATAACAGCGGCTTCGTGAGCGATTTTGAGCTCCAGGAGCTCTTTAGAGAGGCCAGTTTCTCCCTGCCGGGGTACAAAGTGCGACAGATCGCCGAGACCTTCCTCGCTGGAGACACCAACAAGGACGAGAAGATCAGCTTTGAGGAATTTGTTTCTGTAAGTCCTGATGCAGCAAAAAAAACAAAACTTATTCATCAAAAAAACTATGCATGTAATAACGCAGCCTGTCCATGTTCAGATCTATCAAGAACTGAAAGGCAAGGAGTTCAGTGAGACGTTTAGGAAAATCATCACGAGGAGAGATGGGATCCGTTCTTTCGGAGGAATGTCAGGAAACTCCAGCGAGGGAACGCAGCACTCCTACTCTGGTGTGAGAGAGTATGCATTGTGTGTGTTGTTGTGTGTGTGCGTGTGTGTGTGAATCATGCTTTATGTTAATTTAGTCAATTTTGATTGCTGAGATCTCGGTGAACCAATAAGTGTGGCTCTCTCTTGATATATAATGTGTGTGTAGATGAGGAGAAGGTGGCTTTTGTCAACTGGATTAACAAAGCCCTGGCAAAAGACGAAGACTGCAAACACTTGCTGCCCATGAACCCGGACGATGAAAGTCTCTTCGCCTCTGTCCGTGATGGCATCCTGTTATGGTAACACGTACAGACACACACACACAAGGACGAATCTGCCATTACACACATCTAAAATTACATTCGGCAATTTTCTTACTAACTCACACTCCTTGTCTTCCTTCAGCAAAATGATCAACCTGTCTCAGCCTGACACGATTGACGAAAGAGTCATCAACACTAAGAAACTTGCCACTTTCAAAATGACAGTGAGTAAACCCATAACACTTAATAATACACTGCAAACAATAAACAAATGGGTCTTCATATTGAGTAGACAAAAGTGAGAATGGTATCAATCCTCTCATCTAACCCTCTGCAAAAAAGCAAATAAAAGTATTTACCATGAAAATCTTTATACATTTCTTTTAACAAGAATGTATAAAGTGCTGGAAACTAAGAAAAAAAACTATTATCTCACTTACTAGTTAGACGGAAACTATAAATAGCTGAATTTATTTGCTTTTAATGAGAAATTAACCAAACAACTCCTACATGTCTATAAACATGATTCTATTGCTGTATATATGGAAGAGCTTAGACAGTGACCTTTCAATAATGTTGCACTGTGCATTACCATCTTGTAATATATATTAAGTTCTTACTATATTTTGTATTATATCTATTCTGTAAATGTCTCCTCTGTGGAGAAGTAAGGAAAAAAAAACACATCACATATTTGTCCTTTTATTTCTAACTTGATCTTGATGATGTTGTTGTTTAATAAGTTAGTTATTATTTGGAGGATTCGGGCCACAGCCTTTGATTTTGCTGAGCTGTTATAACAATTTCTATAACATTTCTGACTTTCTGAAAATTGATACACAAGTGTCCAATTCATTTGTAGGAAAATCTGGTCCTGGCACTGAACTCAGCTTCAGCGATCGGCTGTACGGTGGTGAGCATTGACGCCCATGGTCTGATGGCTGGGAAACCCCATCTGGTCCTTGGCCTGCTCTGGCAGATTATCAAGGTCGGCCTCTTCGCTGATATAGAAATCAGCAGGAACGAAGGTCAGTTCACACTTACACACGCACACACACACACACACACACACACACACACACACACACACACACACACACACACACACACACACACACACACACACACACACACACACACACACACACACACACACACACACAAGGTATATTTAAAAAACTAAGACATTTATTAGAGTGTGTTAAACTAATGTCATGTGTGTCTTCAGCTCTGATTAGCCTTCTGACGGATAGGGAGGATCTGGACCACCTGATGTCTCTCTCACCTGAGGACCTGCTGCTCCGCTGGGTCAACTATCATCTACGCAACGCAGGAACAAAAACCATCAGCAACTTCAGTGAAGATATTAAGGTCCTCTCAGAACACACACAAACACACACAGACACACATTTAAACAAAAAAAAAGGTGTGTAATCCCTTTTTGTACTTTACCACTGTAGGACTCGCGGGCCTACTTCTACCTGTTGGACCAGATTGCTCTCCAGGAAGCGAACAACTACAAAATGAACGTCAAAATCGACATGAGCGACCTAAATGTGAGTCACTCTGTTTTAAAATCACAGAGAAAATCAGATACATGTAAAATGTCAAATCTCTCTGTTTTATTATCCTACAGATACAGTATATGTAAATTTCACTAAATATAGTGACCTTCTTATTGGATTCTGTCATGATTATATGTGAGTAGCGTCATGTCTGTTTTATGTGCATGTGAAGGAGCGTGATTTGGAACGAAGGGCTGAGCTGATGCTGCGACAGGCGGCCCGGCTGGACTGCAGACAGTTTGTGACTCCTCATGATGTCACATCTGGGAACAGCAAACTCAACATGGCCTTTGTAGCCAACCTGTACAACATGCATCCAGGACTGCAGAAGGCTCAGATGAACGGCAATGGCATAGAAACTGCACACATAGAGCGTGAGACACTGATTTTGTCCAATATTAGGCTACATCATAACAAGGCTTTGAGGCTGCTCATTGCTTCTCTGTCAACCCCAAATTTAAATTCAGTCATTAAATGCTGGCATGCAAACACTCTCCAGAATGCATACCATAATGTGAATGTGCAGAGAAAGGATGTAAAGCAAATCCCACAGGTCATAAATCCAATAAAAAGCACAAGAAAGCAAATATTTCAGGGTTAGTTATGGCAGCCATAAAACCATACCTACCTTACATAAGCTACAGCTGAACGTAAAACATTCCTACCAGGTGACAGTAACTGTGTGGGAACAGCTGGTCGACAACATAATGTGGATGTTTATCATGTCTTCGTGTCTTTCCAGCTGAGTCCAACGAAGAGAAAACATTTAGAAACTGGATGAACTCTCTGGGCGTCTCTCCGTATGTCAACCACCTGTACTGGTATGTCATCAGTTACACATCAATGTGGTTAACCTTATCAAGGACAGGGGATGGAAACTTCATATGTCTCCATTTACCTATTTACTGGCTGCCCCAGTATAACCAGTAATGAGGGTGGAGAGAGAGGGCAGCAGGATATTTGTCATCTGGGCAATTAGGAAATCAGGGGAGCAAAATCAGAGTCCTCCTTCCATACTAACATTTACAAATTGTCTTTTATTTTGTTTAACACTTACATTTAATTCTATTTATTTTATTAAAATGTGTATATCACATATTATCTTTTGCTCTTGTGAGCATTTTTATTGTTTTATTTGCTCTTTCTAAACTTGTTTTTGAAGTGGCCATCATAAAAGTTATTATCATTATCACAGTACAAAGTTTTCTACCGGTAGATGTGTGCCTCACTCAAGGGATATATAGCTGAAATGTTATTACCTCACTTTCTATGCACACCTGTTCACCAATTCTCTTACCAGCCTCTCAATCTCATATTGACCATAAATTTACGTAAGATAATGTTTTTATCTGTACCACTTTACCCCTTTAGACTTCAGAGCTGTAATCTCCCAATTCATAATAAGCATTAGCCAGGATTAAAACATTCTGAGGTTGAGTCCATGTGAATCTGGTGGAGGCATATTGGATCCCACATTGATTGATTTATTTATTAGACGTAATCAAATGTAAACAGTCTAAAATAGCAAGAACCCCATTTTTAGTGCTCAAAATAAAGTGACTCTGTGCAATAGCTTTGTTAATTAGAGTAAGTGATACTGAACCAAATTTAGCATGGTGTAAATCTTATGTTCTTTCTCACCTCTTTAATTCAATGATTCATTTTTGCATGCCAAAAAAGAAACTGATGCTGAAGTGATGCCATATTTTCCTCACTGTCTGTGTGCTTTGTCTTCTACAGTGACCTGTGTGATGGTTTGATCATCATGCAGCTTTATGAGAAGGTCAATGTGCCTGTGAACTGGAAGAAAGTCAACAACCCACCTTACCCTCTCCTGGGGGGCAATATGAAGAAGGTATCCACATTAAAGAGATAGAAAGAAACATTTAATGGTAAAATAAAAAGAAAGTAATATTATATTTCCTCTTCTGTATCAGCTGGAGAACTGTAACTATGCTGTGGAGCTGGGCAGGGATGTAGCTCACTTCTCTCTCGTCGGCATCGGAGGAGTAAACCTGAACGAGGGGAGCCGAATGCACACCCTGGCGCTGGTGTGGCAGCTGATGAGGAAGTACATGCACCGTTCAAAGCTGTCTGCGTAGCAATTTTTTGTGGTTTGGATACAAGGGCTCCTTGTACAGTTTGAGATGTCTATCCTGCTTGTTGTCCTCCAGGCACACAGTGATGGTTTTGTCAGATCTGGGTGGTGGAGAGAAGGTTGGAGATCAGAGCATCCTCAACTGGGTCAACACCACCTTGAGCCAGAAACGAAAGGACTCACAGATCAGCAGCTTCAAGGTGTGTGTGCCTGAATGTGTTTGTGTGAATGCATTGTTTACATGAGTGAACAAATTTGCATTGGACCCTGTTTCCCTGTTTCCTGCAGGACAAACGGATCAGCACCAGTTTGCCAGTGATTGACCTGATCGACGCCATCGCTCCCGGTACCATCAAGTGGGACATGGTTAAGAGACCAGAGAGAGGATGGCTGAAGGATGCCGACAAACTCAACAACGCAAAGTAAAAGACAAAATCTCAACTGTTATTTTCCACCGCTTCCCTGCATCTATGTACATGTCACTAGATCATCATCTCTCTTCCTGTTCCTCTCCCAGGTATGCGATCTCATTGGCTCGTAAGATCGGAGCTCGTGTCTACACGCAGCCTGATGATTTGTTGGAAGTGAATCCCAAGATGGTGATGACGCTGTTCGCCTCTATCATGGCCCACGATTCGGAAAAAAAGACCAAGCGCTGAAACAGAAAGGAAAAGGAACCAACCACCAGGAAACCAACAACCAATATACATTTCATTGATGTGCGCTTTTCATTTCTTTCCCCCCATTTTTTCCTCTTCAATATTTTTCTTCTTTGACCTTTAACCTTTCTGTGATCAGACCAAGACACTCTTTGTTATTCTTTGTTTCTCTTTTCTTGCAAACAATAAGCTTAACTAAAGTTGAAAATCATTTATCATCAGCATTAGCATTTGTATTTTGTCTGTGATTTTACAGAACAAGCTCCTAATTGTTCTTTTCTGTATCATATTTGATAGTGTATTACATCGGTTTACTTATTCTGCTATATGAACAGAAAAATATATACAGCAGAAGGAAAAACAGAATCATACACACATCTATCCTTTGTGTCTGTAAATGTTGTGCATTGAATATTGCTATTTAATTATTAAAGAGAATCTATTAAATGTAAGGAGCAACCTTGTATGTGTTGTGTCTGGTTGATAAAGAAGAAAATCAATATAATCATGTGGATTTAGATACACTGAGCTACTTTTTAGGACAATATAAAGGGGAGCATTGGATGTGATCCTGTAGTGTTTTGAAACTCGAAAGTTCGAAAATGTACAATTTTGAGGTTCTTGTACTTTATTTTAGTAATATCATTTTCTTCTATATATTTTTAACCCACTTCATTTCAGAAGGGAATATTATATTCCAACGCTTTCACTTTTAGATACTTTACAGATCCAGATTATTAATAGAAAAATATTTATCAAAAATGCATTAAGATTTATAGATTAAGCCACTCAGCATAAAACCAGCCCCACCTTGACCAGCAGCAACATCAAATTATGCTTACACATTAACAAATTAGTAATTATAATCAATGAATAGAATATAACCTGAATAGCACCACTATGGATAATGATTAGTTATACTATTACTTTTACTTTTCCCGCAGTATAATGTCTGTTTCGGTAAGTATATTAACAATTACATCGCCAGGGGGAGCAGTTTGCACTTCGAGTTTACATCCAGGTGTCTTGACCCTCGATGGATGCCGTACCAAAACAACTACGTCATTTTGGAGCGAAAGTTTTCGAAACACTTGACAGGATGGACAGGACGTGTAACGCCAAGAGTGTGCTGGTTAAAAGTAACGTTACCTCACCAAATTAATATCATATATTTTTTAAGAAGTTGTTTGTTTAAGTAGCAAAATACAAAAAGACTGTAAACATGGAAGGACTGGAGATGTCTGCCATGATACCGGCTCTTCAGGAGCTCTCGAGGTGAGGAAGCGGCTACAGTTTGCTAAGCTAAGCTGTTAATAGCATGTCAGTGACAGAAAACCCATTTTAGATACCGAGTCCTCTGTTTAAGTGCAAGACACTGATTAATGTTAACGTTAACGTCACGCTGTGTTGGTGTTTGCAGCGCCAGCGCGGCTGGGTACGACCAGGCGGTGCAGAAACCTCGACAGATCCTCTGTCAGTTCATTGACAGGATCCTGACTGATGTGGATGCAGGTGAGTCTCGAGGGATCTCTAGCACGTGCAGGATATGGACACCTGACACCTGACAGAAGGGTAGTAAATAACAGCTTGTTAGAGCTATAAAAGCATCAGTGTTCAGTTTTTAGTCTATTCCAGTGGTTCTCAAATGGGGGTACGTGAGATTTTTTAAAAATATATTTGAAATAAGCATCCATTCAAAAATCCTTTAAAATAGTAATTGAATAAATATTCAATAAAATATAAATGTAAGTTAAACTGAATTCAATGCAACAATGCAATATTCAGTGTTGACAGTTTAATAAACACTGATGGCACAGCGCTGTGTATTACATCTTTTATTCAACCAAAAATGCTTTGCGCTGGTTAGGGGGTACTTGGCTGAAAAAATATTTCACAGGGGGTACATCACTGAAAAAAGGTTGAGAACCACTGGTCTATTCAACCAATCTTTCTTTTACTCTCATCTTTTAAGTATTTGAGCTTATGGCATACTGTAACTAACTTAGTGTTCCCTTTATCTGATATGATTTTTTTTAATGTCCTTGTCCTCTTGCCACAATTTTGCCATGTGTTTTGTTGCTGATGCACGTCAAGTATTTGTATTGTATAGTACTACTACTACTACTACTACTACTACTACTACTACTATCTTTATGTCAGGACT
Source organism: Anoplopoma fimbria (assembly GCF_027596085.1). Lineage (NCBI taxonomy): Eukaryota > Metazoa > Chordata > Actinopteri > Perciformes > Anoplopomatidae > Anoplopoma > Anoplopoma fimbria. The sequence continues at coordinate 8,441,557 of NC_072463.1, read as the reverse complement.
TTTCTGTCAAAATGAGTTTATAGCTCAGTTGTATGCTGTTGCCACTTAAATGTCAGAAAGGTAGTGTCTATGCTGTTACATGTATTTACCTGTTGGTCCTTTTTTTGTCATAATAGCTGTTTGTATCATAATCCTGACCAACCAGGGCTGTTTGGTTTGTTTGTTTGTTTGTTGTTGTTGTTTTTGGCCTGTGCTCTCAAAGAAATTCAGTTTCGACTTCCATATTTTGAATAATATATTTATTATTAATATATTTATCTGACTCCTCGTATTATTCTTGCCCAGTTTGGGGTTGTACCAGCAACTCTCTGGTCACTTTTTACTTAAGTTTAAGGTCTCCAAAAACCCTTCACTAGCATTAAATATCAAGTTATGTGCGTTTAAAGAATCCCCACCTGCACATTATGTGGTTATATTGAATGACATGACAGAAGCTCTATGCAGTTAATGTGGTTAATGGCTTCCAACCATTTTGCCATGCGACCGCTTAAAGTGAAGCAATGTCCATATCTGACCTTTTCTGCAGGTTGCATATGTCTCTAAACTTGTGCAGTTTAATTAAGGTGGTTTTTGCTTCTCAGATTTATGAGTAAATAGTTTAGGCCTGAAGGTTAAAACTATGCAGCATTTCATGCAAAAAAATACAAAAAAAGGTAATTTTATGTAGCATAAGTATGTGCTTCTGGCACTTCTTACCCTTTCATCGTACTGTCAGTTTTCAGATTGATCTTGCAACCGATTCGTGGAGGTTCTTGATCGCCAGGTTGTGAACCACTTGGTTAATCAAATCTGTTTTCTTCCAGTTGCTCTAGGGCTGAATAAGAAGTCCAGTTCAGAGCCGGCCTGTGTGATGCTGCTGGACTTTGTGCAGCATATAATCAAATCCTCGTCTCTGATGTTCGCCAACCCTGCCTGTCAGCCTGCACAGTACCCGGACACCACACAGAGCTGTACTGGTAAAAGACGCTCTTTAAACAGCTGCAATATAACATTTTTCGAGAGATTCAAAATGTAAAAAATGTTCAAATGTTATCTGTATTATATATTTTGTGCTTTCCTTTTCACCTCTGACGTCTCCTCATTCCTCCCTTGATTCAGACTTTAGTAAGTGGGTGGCTGTCCGCTTGCTTCGTGTGGCGGCGGCTCCAGACTGTGACGTCATCCACGGGCGGGTCTCTGCTGTGTTGTGCTCTTTACTCCACACTCTGAGAGCCAGGGCGCCATTCATCTTCAGCCGCCTCACTCAGGAGCTCATCTTCTTGGCACAGGACCTCAGCAACATCCTGTACACTCATATTTCCACACTGGCAGGAAGTGGACACACTTTGGACTTTCACAAACAGAGCCGATGGCCTGTAACTCTCGAGCACTTCAGTATCTCCCCCGGTTGTGCCTCCTCGTACCTCACCCCCTCTCCTCTGGTTCTCTCCTCACCTGCTGCCCTGGAGTCGCTGAGTGCCGTGACAATCGGAGTCGTAACTGACGCACTGCGGGGAGTCGTCTCCCGTCAAGACCTCAGTGTGGCCTGGGAGACGGCTTGCTCCTTCCTGGCCAACGGCAACACCAGGTTGAGGAAGATCTCCATGGTGATGCTGAGTCGACTTGTGGAGCTGGGAGGGTTTCCTGAGATGCAGGGCCACGAATTCTTCACAGCCTACCTTCAGTTGCTGGAAACACATGCGTACACGTTCACCACAAACACAAACTTAGATGAGAAACATCCGTATGACGGAGAGCTGCTGCACTTGACTCGCTGTGTGTTTCAGTCATCTGGCGTCTCTCACTCACACTTTGAGCCAATCCATCTGTCGCAGATGTTCGAGTGCGTTTGTGCTCTTGGAGGCTCTGATGTCAAGTTGGGGTCAGAGGTTACTGAATCACTCTGCTTGCTGTTCAGCTTCTTGCTATCTGTCGCCGTAGTTTATGAAAGCGCTGCGTTGTTAAGAAGGCAGCGAGTCACAGAAGTCTGCAGGACGCTGGCACGCACCGTTGGAACAGAAGCTCAGGCTGAAGTAGGATTCTGTTCATCATCATTTTTTTTTTAAATCTCTCTCTCTGTTGCTGTTATAACCCTTGTCACATCTTTTATCTATCGCCCTCCTTACATATCTGTGCTGCTTGTGTTTCACAGTGTGCGGAGGGGTTTCTCCAAGCCGCACTGAAGGCCGAGACTGCTATGGTGATGCAGAAGTCAGGAGATGGAGAGACTGCTGCAAAGAAATCCTGCAAATCCGCCACCAAGTCAGTCAGCAAAACAACAAAAACATCAGCAGCGTAAGTTCATTAACATTCACAGCTGTGTTCAAACATTTCTTTGATAGTGACAGTAGAGATTTAGATTTTTGACACCTTGTTCTGCTATTTATTATGTGTCTCTGTGTCTTAAGCGAGGTGGACATGCGTGTCGGCAGTGAGGTTTGGGCCGTGGTGAACGGTCGTCTGGAGGAGCTGCTGACTTTTTTGAACTCTGATGGTCCTGAAACCAAACAGACTCTCTGTGCTCTGGAGGGTCTGGCCCTCATCCTCCGTCTGGCAGCCCTTTGCTCCTCTCCAACCAGGTAAAACACAGACATATACACCGGCTGTCACTCTAGCTCTCCTGCTATATTACTTAAATACTAACTATCCAGCGTTTCTTAGGTTTGTTTTGTCTTTTAAACAACTATAAGAATAAGTTACATTGCTACAGTTTTGTGACAAATCTTCTTTCCCTGAGCTTATTATGTCACTCTCTGTTTCTTGGTTTCGTTGTTGACAGTCCTTCTCCTCTTCTCTGGGTGCCCTCTGAGACTCTGGGCCGGGCTCTGAAGAGCTGTCAGACAGTGTTAGAAGGAGGTCCTCAACCCGACTCGAACCAGAGCTACTTTCAGTCTGCTGTCCAGACTACTGTTAGGGTCCTGGACTCTATCCTCTACCTGACAAGTAAGGATATGTACACTCAACAAAAAACACTGATGATACATCCTGTTCTTATGTTTGCTTTTATTTATCTACTATTTACTTATTGTTCGTCACCTCTAAAGAATATTGTCTGGTATTTTTGCCATCAATCCCTACTAATGAATGTTAAAAAAAAAGCAAAAATATATGTCAGAAATCAAAGCACGTCCTTTTAAGTACAGTTCATTGATCACCATCTCCTCTTGTGTTTGTGTATGTGTGTGTAGTGAACAGCAACAGCGAGGACGGGCTCCAGCGGCGAGTGTGTGCTCTGCTGTCTCTTCCCTGGGTGTGTGAGAACAAGTCCGTCTCACCCTACAAGAGTTCAGGATTCCCCTCCTGGCTGCCCGCCTTCGCTAAAAGACTCAGCCTCTTTTACTGTGAGTATTTTTTCTGCATCACAACTCGGAAACATCTCACCAAAATGGAGTTTGAGATGACTTCTCTAGTCACCTGTAGCTGTATCTTTTTGTGAAGTCAGGGGCTAAATATTTGTAAAACTGTTTCATAATTGCTATAAAATCAATTTAAATGAATTTACCAGGCCGTTTCCATTGTGACATTTTGTAGTGACGTTCAACATGATGTGTCTTTCCAGCATCTGAGATCCAGGCAGACTGTGTGTCGCTGCTGGCCCTTCTGCGTGGTGGTGTGTGTGAGACGTGGCGGGTGTGCGTGTTTTCCAAGACGTTGCTGAGTCCAGATGAGGTGGCGAGAGCGGCGGCAGTCAAGGCCTTCCCTCTTCTTCTTCACCACCTTGGAAACTCACACCAAAACCTCATCAGCACTACTCTACTGTACGCACATATCTATGTATAAACAATATATACAATCACACACAAATATGACCATTGCCACTTGCTTGCATCATTCTTTGGTGATAAGGGGCTTATTTTATTTTATTTTACTGTTTTAAACTTTTTTCCATGATGTTCATGTTGTACATTTTGACCATTTGCAGTCCCAGGATGGAGGACGACTCGGAGCAGGTGAAGAAGGAGCTTGCTAGGATAATCGGTCAGCTGAGCTGTATCCAATCAGAGCTCTCCCAGCTCAGTGTCACCCACCCAGAGTCCACTCGTCTTCCTGAGATCCTCTGTCACCGACTCAGCCTTGCAGCAGAGCATTCTGGGAATACTTCTCCATCCCTCAGGCCCACTTTTGTCAGACCCTTCCTGCCTCTGCTTAAACAGCAAGCTCCAAGCAGTGTTAAACAAGGTACTGGGGGATGTTTTCTTCAATAATGGCCTTTTACAAATGCAGAAAGCATAAAAGATTCTTTATTAACTATCCAATACATTGATGTGATCCTCCTGTGGATTATTTTCAAATGCAGTATTATTTCATTCAGGTTATTTACATATTTATATCACTTTCTTAGCTTTCCTAGAAGCTTTGCCTCACCTCTGCCAGCACGTGAAACTGGTTTGTGGAGACAGCGACTCCCAGGCAGTTCTCTGTGCTCTGATTGGTCTTATGGAGGACTCAGATCCAGCTGTCAGAACCTGCTTCAGCCAATCAGTGCGTTTCCTGCTAACAGAGACCACCAGAAACTCCGAGCAGGGCTCTCTTAGTGAGGTGAGCAACTCCAGCAGTAAGACTTAAAGTCTAAACATCTAAAAAAACAACATTATTTTCATTATGAACGTATTATTGTAAGAAAAAAGAGCATAAAATATTGAATGTAAATTAAATTTGATATATTACTGATAACATGCAAATTAATGTTTAAAATGCTGCTTTAAAATCATGGTTCCCTTAGTTGAAAAAAAGTGAAGGAGGGGAAAAGTTTTTACATTTTCCTTGGTTCATATATTTTAGAACTGACCTTTTGGGGATTATTATTTGCATAAATACTTTTTTTGATTTCTGAAAATGATGGTGAGGTTGATGATGTGTGTGTTTCTTCTTCTTGCTATCTAAGCTACTGGTCACCCGTCTCAAAGAGGCATTCAACAACGCTAAACTCAACAGAGACGACGACCTGCGCAACACTCTCATCCTCACCACCGGAGAGATTGGCAGGTACGGGTGACTTTACACAAGAGAACAGAACAGCACCCCTAGCTGTGTTGTGACCACTCAAAGTGGGACTAAAGGCTAGCAAAAAATAATCTTCATAATCTTCCTGTCTTTATGTACGTTTGTTTCATATAGTAATATTTTTTTTCAAGTTCTTCTGCAGCATGTTTACTGTCTCATTGTAATTTGTTTTAACGTTGTTCACCTCTCTCCTCTCCTGTCAGAGCCTCTCAGGGTAGTTTGGTGTCGTTCTCTCTGCTGCGGCTGCTCCACTGTCTGCTGTCCAAGTCGTCCCCGGTGTCTGTAGCTGCTTACGCTCAGATCAGAGCCCTGGCCTCTGCCAAAGGTCTTAAGCTTCAAACCCTCTTCAGTCAGTACAAGAACCCAATTTGCCAGGTATAAAATCTTTATTGCTGCTCTAATAAATCTGGGCTATACACCAATGCCCATGGAGAAATGTATAGGTTCTCAGTCCATAATGCTATGAATAAAATAAGATATATTAATAATACTATAATAATTTTTGTTTAAGAATGTGCAGCAGGGCTTCCTGTAATGCTTTTGTTTTCAATTAATGTTGATGTTCAGTTAGTATGATGATAATGGTTGTAGTGTAAACAAGGTCTCCAGAAGATTATGTGCATCTTCTTTCTTTCTTCTGTGTGTTTAGTTCCTGGTGGAGTCGCTGCATTCTCGCCATGCGTCGGCCTTGAGAAGCACACCGGATCAGGGCAGCGAATCAGCCAATCAGAGAGAGCTGGCTTTGGACATCCTGGCTCAGATCGCACACGCTTTTGATTTCCCAGACCTCCACCGCTTTCTCACTGTATGTCAAACATTAACAACACAAAAGTACACCGTTTACACAGTCTGCAATATGTTGTGAAAGTACATCAAGACTGTATCAAGATAAGATAAGATAAAATAAGATAATCCTTTAATAGTCCCACAGCGGGGAAATTTGCAGGATTACAGCAGCAGAGAGGATAGTATTATGTATATGTACATGTGTGTTTCTGAGCATGTGTGTTTTTATGCATGTTACTTGTAAATGCAGAGGACCCTCCAGGTGCTCCTGCCCTACCTGGCAGCCAAGGCGAGCTCAACTGGCTCTGCTCTCATCCGTACCCTGGCCAATGAGCTGAAGGCAAACAGGAGAGAGATCCTGATCAACAACTTCAAGTACATCTTCAGCCATCTGGTCTGTTCCTGCACCAAAGAAGAGCTAGAGAGGGCTTTCCACTACCTGCAGGTATTAAAATTGTTACCCCACCTAGCTGCAAGCTACAGTAATGACAACAGAGAAAGTAGTCTTGCATTGAGGCCGTGTTGTGTTTGTTATTGTAGTGGTTAGTAATGATTTAGATTTCAATCGCATTGTAAATGGAATAAATCAATAATAAAAAAGATCTTTAATGATGAAATCTGTCACCCAAGTTAACTTAATTGTATGATTCAAAGCACTAGAGTCCACCCACTGGGACATAAGTAAACATCCGCAGAGATTAATATTAAAGGGATAGTTTCAATTTTTTTAAGTGAGTTTGTATGATGTACGCTATATTTGGATGTTTTTGATGTTTGTTGTCCATAGTAAACAATAAGATTACCAGACTGATATACATTTGTTTTCCTAATATTCTCTCAGAGTGAGACAGAGATTGAACTTGGCTCTCTGCTAAGGCAAGACTTCCAGGGTCTTCACAACGAGCTGCTGCTGCGCCTCGGAGAGCACTACCAACAGGTCGACACACAAACATGAAATCAAGTCTTTTTCAGAAGTTATTCTTGAGTACATACATGTCAGTAATGAATTCACTTATGTAGTTCAAAACTAACTCTTGTTTATACATGTAGGTATTTAATGGTCTGGCAATCCTGGCTTCCTTTGCGTCCAATGATGACCCGTACCAGGGTCCCCGAGAAATCACCACCCCAGAACGCATGGTATGTGTCCGAGTTTATTGTGCTATTATTACAGCTTTATCTTGCACTTTTCACAAAATATAGTAATGGACATGCTGTGGAATTATAACACACAGTGTTATTCAGTTTTAAAGGATTTTGAAACAAACTACAGTGCTTTTATTATACTTTATATCAAACAAACTAAGCACTTTTTTAGAGATCTTTTTGGACTCTGGTAAACAACTGCACTACATGCACATGACATTTAAAATAAAAAAGTATATGTAGCAAATTATTGTTCTATAATTAGTAATAAATAATCACCTCCCTTTTTTTACATTGAACATGAATATTTTTCCTCACTTGTCTTTCTTTGGTTGTTGTTTGACAGGCTGACTACCTGCAGCCAAAGCTGCTGGGAATTCTTGCCTTCTTCAACATGCAGCTGCTCAGCTCCAGCGCAGGAGAGAAGGACCGCAAGAAGTTGGTGTGTGATCCTCGACTGACAAACTAATTTCAGATTTTAGAATGTATTGTCTCAGTAAAGAGAGTTCACAGAGCTACCAAATAAAGGGAAATATTGTTCAAAGCAATATTACAACGATTTGGTAAATGCTGTTGTTTGTCCACTGTGATTCTGCTCAGTGTACAAAGAAAGTGTTCGCCTGTTTTTTCTGCAGGCATTGACGAGTGTGATGGCTCTGATGCGACTGATGGGCTGCAAACACATCAGCTCTGTCAGAGTCAAGATGATGACGACGCTCCGCACGGGTCTCCGATACAGAGAGGACTTCCCTCTGCTCTGCTGCCAGTCAGTACACAAACTCACACTCACCACCAAAAGTTAAAGCATATGAGAAGGTTGCAAGAGATAGATGAACCACTGACCCAAAAAAAACAGTGTCACAGTCCTGTGTGATAAGCTCATAGACCTTGCTTCTGACTCTGTTTGTTAATTTCTTTCCTCTTGTGTGGAACAGGACGTGGGAGTGTTTTGTGAGGAGCGTGGAGCCGGCACACTTGGGCCCTCTGCTGAGTCATGTTATTGTTGCACTCCTGCCCTTAATCCCACTGCAGCCCAAAGAAACTGCCGCCATTATCCGCTTCCTGATACTGGACAACAGGTAACACACACATGAACAAATCTAAAAAATGACCAAACTGGTCCTGTGCAGAAAGATGCACATCTAAAACATATGAAGTGAAAGAACTAAGTTAATTTAATCTCTTTCCTGTTTTAATTAAAATGTAAAATTTTATGGTAAAAAAACAGGAATCAGCATTTAATTCCAGACTTACAATACCAGTGATCTAATTCCGTCAATTTCCCCACAGGGAAGAGGTCAAAGACTACCTCCATGAGATTTACTTCCTGCCAGACCACCCTGAGCTGAAAGACATCCACACTGTTCTTCAGAACTACAAGAAGGTCAGTATGGACTGGAGGATGATCATGATGTTGAAGTGAATGCAGGTGGTGAAGAGGATTATTTATTGATATCTGTGTTTCAAGATAAGAATATCCACTATATGGTAATACGTAATACACTCTGTCTGATTCTATCCAGCTGACAGCCAGCAGGAGTGACCTGGCTGCAGCGCTGCAGCTGTCCATGAGGGCCGTGCAACATGAAAACGTCGACGTCAGGATTCATGCACTGACCAGCCTCAGAGACATGATGCACAGCAAGCAGGCATGCGCATGCACACACACACACACACACACACACACACACACACACACACACACACACACACACACACACACACACACACACACACAGATGTTTGACAACGACCTCTTAAAGGACCAGAGTCCAAGATTTGTCTTTGCAATTTATAAGAGACTTTTCTACTATTCCCTTACTGAGAAGCTCCACTGCGATGGTTAGTTGTCAAGTGCCTTCCGACAAAATAACTGACATGTCTTTATCTCACCATAACATCCCATACTATAAATATATATTTTTTTTATGTTGTGGACTGCAGGAGTGGCTGCTGCGGCAGGTTTGTGCGAGTGAAGCGGTGGAGCCTGTCATCTCCAGCTTGGTGTCAGTGCTGCTGAAGGGCTGCCAGGACTCGTCCCCAGAGGCCAGGCTCCTCTGTGGGGAGTGTCTGGGGGAGCTGGGGGCCGTGGATCCTGGACGTCTGGATCTGTCTCACACTCACACCCATGGCGACCGCAACACCTTTGTGGTAAGCAAGACAAGCCCAAAGCTGTGCATGTATAATATAATTACATACAGAACATAGCTTATAACTTTGGCAATATTTCAAACATACTTTACTAAAAGTCTTCATTTAGAAACGGTTTATTTTTCTGTGAACAGAGTGGAGTTGATGATCCCAACTTTGCCTACGACCTTCTGACTGAACTGACCAGAACTTTTCTGGCTTACGCTGATGATGTGAGAGCACAGGACTCTGCTGCCTACGCAATTCAGGTACTCACACTTGTGCAAACACTCACTTTGCACTTTAATTTGTGTTTGTGCTAATAAATTGTCCCGTAAATCTCAAGCGCTCGCACTCAACACCGCGCTTCCTTGGGTCCCTGAGTGAAGATGACCGGATGAAAAGTTGTCCAAAAATCGAAGGACGAACATATAGAGAGACATATAGAGAAAAACAGACTCCTTCCATTTTATGTAATGTCTTGTCTTTTATATATGTCTTTGTGTCGATGTCCTGTAGGAGCTGCTGTCCATCTTTGAGTGTCGTGAGGGTCGAACCGACTCACCGGGTCGTCGTCTGTGGAGGAGATTCCCAGAGCAGATTCAAGAAATACTGGAACCTCACCTCAACAGCAGGTATTCAAGTTTATACACACATAGACTTACAGCACATACACATTCTGATCCTGTATTGTAATTGTCTCACACGTAATAAAGAGATCAAATCCCTTATGTGAAAGTTATTTCTTCTTTGTGCTCATTCTTACCCTATCTCTCCTCCCTCTCTATCTTATCTTAGGTATAAGAGCAGTCAGAAGGAGGTTAACTGGTCTAAACTGAAGAAGCCAGTGTACTTAAGCAAGAGAGGGAGCAAGTTCTCTGATTGGTCAGCCACCTGGGCCGGATACCTTATCAGCAAGGTTGGCAGGTTTATGTTTCATTTCTGCAGAGCCAAACATAAACACATTTAATTGATCATGTATCACGCTCTTCAAATCTGTCAGATTGGACTGATTTGTCTTTCTGTGGACCTAATAACATTATGACATTTTGAATATCAAAATGGAGGTCTAAATATCTACAGAGAGAAAGATGATTCTTGACAAACTTTCGCATGGCAACTGTTAACTAAAAAACATGCGAAGGTTTCAAGACCAACAAACAAGTAACCTGGTAAATATTAAAGAAAGTATCATGTTGAAGACAGATATAAATAAATTGCATTGAAGGCAAATAATATAACCAGGAATCTTTTTTTTTTCTTTTGTGAATTTCCAATTTTTGGTGGAATATTTCAAAAGCACATATTTTGTCTCACTTTGGCATAAACTTTCAAGTCAGAACTTTTATGAACTGGTTTTATGTGTTTTAGGTGAGACATGAGCTAGCCAGCAGAGTGTTCACCTGCTGCAGTTTCATCATCAAACACGACTACAAGGTCACAATCTACCTGCTGCCTCACATTCTGCTCTACATGTTGCTGGGCTGCACACCTGCAGAGCAACAGGGGGTGAGGACTGTGTTTCTTACAGGTTTTTTGGGGTTTGTTTTATTTTCGGCATTAATAACACGCCTCCTCTGCAGGTGACGGAGGAGATGCTGGCCGTGCTGACAGCGGAGGACGGACGAGGAGGGGGGCCTGGTCAGGAGAACGCCTCCAGCCTATCACAGCTCAGCACTCAGACTGTGTTCAGCATGTTGTCTCACCTCACACAGTGGGGGCGCCACATCCTCTACTCCAAACCCAAACACAACGGTTAGTGACACCCAATGCAAAATCTCTGTAAAATGTAAATCAGAAGGCTTTAGGTTTAATCATGTGTGTTGCCTAAGTCAGTGACAACAGAACAGACTGCATTTAAAACTCATCTATTTAAATCTGCATTCAACCTGTGATGCTAGTTATGTATGTCTTTTTTCTTGTTGTTTTGTTTATTTCTGTTATAATATTATCTCTCTGCCTTGTTTACATTTTTATTTATTTTATTGTTTCTGTATTTATCATGTAAATTGCCTTTGAGTACCTTTTTTAAAGCACTATACAAATAAAATGTATTATTACTATTAATAATAAATTATTTACAGGAAAATAATTCGTTCAGATATGTTTGCACATTAGTTTTGATAAACTGAATGTAATTGTGTGCGTCGTTGTTGTTCACTGACCTGCATGATTAACTCAGTTGTGAAGTAAAAAAGCTGAAATATTTTTATTGCAGAGAGCGGGGAGTACCAGCGTGTGGTGGCGTTCCTCAAGGGTATTCCTCAGGACGTTCTGGCCAAGGCTTCTCTACGATCCAAAGCGTACACTCGTGCCCTCATGCACTTTGAAGCATACATCTTAGAAAACAAAGAGAACATCCAGGACCATCTCACCTTCCTGCAGGTCAGTTAAATGCATTTTGTGTAGAGGACAAATCATTTGCCATTACACATCCTTACTTATAGATGATGATCGTTAACACCTCACCCCATTGACTAACAATCACACCTTAAGCTCATCTTTTTAAATAAATAATGTTTGACAAAAGTGTTGTTGAGGGTAGGGGTTGAACAATATGGCTGAATTATGGCTGATTAAAAGGTTATTTTCAGATTACAGAAATTTGTAAAAGAGTGAGATCATATCATTACAATGTAATGCTGCGAAAAGTCAATAAACAAAAATGTTATATTAGGCCTTGTTGCAGCTCTCTGAAATATTTTTCTATGATTGGCTGTTTCAGACTCTGTACGCTGCCATGCATGAGCCCGATGGAGTGAGGGGGGTCAACGCCCTGAGGAGGGAAGAGCCGTCGCTACGTGAACAGATACTGGAGCACGAGAGCATCGGCCTGCTGCGAGACGCAACCGCCTGCTACGACCGCGCCATACAGCTGGAGTCGGACCAGGTACACACACACACACACACACACACACACAAACACACACACAAAGTACCAGGTTAGGTTTAATTGATAAGTTCTTAATTTGCTTCATAAAATGTTGTCAAAGTGAAATCATTTTAAGTTCTATGTTCAATACTGCAAATACCGGTAGTGCAAGGTTCAGAGCAATAGTTTATTAAAAAATACTGTAAAGAGAAAGTGGCCACTATATATATTATTGCTTATATTAGGATAAAAGATAACTGTGTGCTGTCAGCTCCTATTTGTTACACTGTTGTATCTTTCTGTAATTCTTTCCTAATGTCATTATTGTCCCTTTTGTGTATAGATTGGTCACTATCACGGGGTGATGACCTCTATGCTTGGCCTGGGACAGCTGTCAACAGTCATCACTCAGGTCAATGGAGTACTGGCCAGCAAGTGAGACACACACATACACATATTGTACATTTTGGCCCATTTTATAGACCCAGAAATTGCTTTTTAATTCAAGTTAAATCCACTTTAACTGTAGGTGGAGAAGGTCTTGATGGTTTCTCAACTAATGGACTCTTGTATTTTATACTTAGATAACATGTATGTCAGTTAAGATCCACTGAATATGTCTATGTATGCACATATTAAGGCACCAGTGGAAGTCAGAGCTGAACACATACAGAGTGGAAGCGGCCTGGAAGCTCGGAAAATGGGATCTGCTGGAAGATTATTTGAGTTCAGGTAATAAAACACACAGATGATCCATGAAACCTGCAACATATTTAAACTATTTATTGAGATATCTAGTTAAAACATAATTGTTTGCGCTACCATTGGGTCTCCAGACCGCCAGTCCAATACCTGGAGTGTGCGGCTTGGCCAGTTACTGCTGTCAGCTAAGAAGCAGGATGCCGAGGCTTTCTATGAGAAACTGAAGCTGGTGAGGAAGGAACAGGTCGTCCCTCTGTCTGCAGCCAGTTATGAGTGTGGCACCTACCAGAGAGGATATGAATACATCGTCAGGTCTGTGTTTGTCAGTGTGTTCTTAAAATAAGTTACTTTTTGTATGTAATTATTATTTTTCCTGATTGTCGATCTCAACAACTTGTGAATCCCAAAAACTATGTGTCTGTCCGTTTAGGCTCCACATGCTCAGCGAGTTGGAGCACAGCTTTACTGACCTGCAGAAACAGAGGGAGTGCTCCACCACCAGCCTCAGCCAGCTGCCTCCTCATTGGTCAAATCGACTGGAGATGACCCAGAATTCCTTCAGGGCCAAGGAGCCAGTCCTGGCCCTCCGTCGATCCCTGCTCAGCCTGGGACCACAGTAAGGATATAGAACGACTGTGTTAAGATGTCAATATGCCACTTGAGATTTTCCATTTTGTCATTGTGTCAGCTGCTTACTGCTGCCTTGATATCAGGGAGAGTGCAGAAATCATCCAACTTAACCAACCAGATGGTTTGTTACACAGAACCATCTGAGAAGCCGTCAGTGGAAAGTGTTTGAAGAAGGGCAGGCACCTTCAAAAAATACTTGGCAGGTGATTGTATGAACCATCTGCAAATTAAAATCTTGCCAAAGCAAGTCAGCAGAAGACCAAAAATCACGATTTCGGTCATGTAAAGCCTTCAGTGCCGTTCTTTGCTCTTCTTTAAATGGGGAAATAGTCTCCATTTCTGATATAAATGATAACCTCTTTAGGAGCCGCCAGTATTGTTTTGAACAAACAGTCATCTCTGCTGTGTCTTTTTTGTTTACTGTTGAAACAAAAAAAATCAGAACACCTAACTAAGATGCAAACCTGAAGAAAAATCAGTGCCAATTGAACAAGTCCAGGCCACATCACAAATCCGGCGTTGTGTTTTTCTCTGCAGGCCGATGAGCAAGGAGCTGGTAGGGGAGTGCTGGCTGCAAAGTGCCCGCGTGGCCAGAAAGGCAGGACACCACCAGACCGCCTTCAATGCACTACTGAACGCAGAGAACACACACCTGGCCGAGCTGGTCACAGAGAAGGCCAAGTGGCTTTGGTCCAAGGTATAACCAACCCTGTTAACACAGTTTTCACCTCCATTACTAAAGTACACAATCAGCATTTTGTTGTGTAAAGCTGACTCTGTTTCACACCTGCTTTACAACTACAATTCAGATTATTATGACTTATTAGTGACAGCTCATTAACCAACCTCTACCATGTGTGCTTTCCCATTAACAATAAAAAAAAGATTATCGTACATATTGAGCGCACTGATAATACAACACTAATAAAAACTTGGTGTGTTGTCAGGGGGATGTGCACGAGGCCCTGATCGTCCTGCAGAAGGGCGTGGCCCAGTGTTTCCCCGATGATCAGCCGCTTACAGACCCTCGCAGCCTGCAGACCAAAAGCAAGGCCATGCTGCTGGTGGGACGCTTCATGGAGGAGACGGCCAACTTTGAGTCCAATGCCATCATGAAGGCATACAAGGTAACAGCCAAGATAATGGTAGAGCAAATGAACCACTGTAGAAAGTCACGGGGTTCATTGAACACTCTCAAAGAGTTTGCAAATGATATCAGCACATTTACAAACTGGACATCATTGATATTAATACTTCAAGTGCAGAGTTTCACAATGCACTTTACATATTTAATATATACTGAGGAAGAAAATGCAAATATTACAAATTCATATTTCAAGCAAAAATGCCCCAAAAATGAATTTCCTCGGGTATCTTTATGCAATTGTAAATTTTCTGACATTTTTTTAAGACCAACAGATAAATGTATTAAATCAAGAAATGAATTGTCAGATTAATGAATAGATTGTAAGTTGCAGCCCAGCTTTAAAGTGTGTTTGCTGTGTTTCTTAGGATGTGACCAACCTTCTTCCTGAGTGGGAGGATGGAAACTTCTACCTGGCCAAGTATTACGACAAAGTGATGCCAATGGTGACTGATAACAAGCTGGAGAAACAAGGCAACCTCATCCGATATATTGTCACATACTTTGGAAAGTAAGTTATTGTTCTAACTGCTGATACCCAGCCCCTTCAGTCTATGATCAATCGTGTTATAATTTACTGTATTCTACCATGGACTCATTAGTATCTTTATCATGCATCTAATCCGGGTGGTCTCCCTCCCAGAGCCTTGCAGTTTGGAAACCAGTACATCTACCAGGCCATGCCTCGCATGCTGTCTCTCTGGCTGGATTTTGGAGCCAAAGTGTGTGAGTGTGAGAAAGGTGGGTAGCCAGAAGTGACTGTAAGCATTAAAGAAAGATACACACAGGGCAGTGAGATACTTCCAGTGTCTGACCTACTTACTAGCAGTTTATGCCTAATTACGTTTTTTTGAGCTGTAAACAGCCGGGACAGATACTGTATATAAGCACATTCAAACACTATCCACACATCCCTCCACCACAGCGGGCCGAGCAGACAGACAGATGCGACAGGAGCTGGGGAAAATCAACGCGGTGGTGAGCGAGCACTGCGCCAACTTGGCGCCGTACCAGTTCCTGACCGCCTTCTCCCAGCTGATCTCCAGGGTGTGCCACTCCAGTGACGAGGTCTTCACCGTCCTCATGACCATTGTGGCAAAAGTCTTCCTGGCGTACCCCCAACAGGCTATGTGGCTAATGGCTGCTGTCTCCAAGGTGTGTGTGTGTGTGTGTGTGTGTGTGTGTGTGTGTGTGTGTGTGTGTGTGTGTGTGTGTGTGTGTGTGTGTGTGTGTGTGTGTGTGTGTGTGTGTGTGTGTGTGTGTGTGTGTGTGTGTGTGTGTGTTTTCTGTTGCCTTAATAACAATCGGGAACTTGTGTATTATATCTCTGCAGTTCAATTTTTCGAGGTATGTTCAAGAACTCCTATACACTGAATGTCTGCACATCCACCATCTACTAGAAGTGTATACTTTATACACTGTGTTTATGCAAAAATGTGTGAACTCTGACATTTGTGTTAATTTTATCATTTTTTTCATTTCTTTCATTTAACAGATCAGCCTCCCTTTGCATACATTACAAATCCCTCATACCTATTGTGTGATTGATTGACCAGATGTTTTAATACCTACATAAGTCTTCTAATTGCTTTTCTAATGACTAATTACCTCACATTCACTCCTGACTGTGTGTGGTTTTTTTTTCAGTCTTCCTACCCCATGCGTATGAACCGTTGTAATCAGATTCTTAAGAAAGCAATTAGTCTCAAAAATTCTCTGGAGAAATTCATTGGAGATGCCAACAGATTGACTGACAAGCTGCTGGAGCTCTGCAACAAGCAGGTACACACACACGCACACACACGCACATATAAGTACATACATACATCCATACATACAAGTATTATATTGCATATAATTAAAATAAAAGTTATCTTCCAAACTCTGGCAATTTTAGCCTTATGTAGGATATCTTAACAATTGCCGAGTCTTAATCTTCTCTTGTATTTTTTTCTTCAAGATAACAAATGTATAATTACTTTATAGCTTGATTTTATCATATTACCTCTATATCATGATTATCTGCATTCCATGGCACTCTAAGGTCCAATTATAATGATAAAACATCGTTTCATAACACTTTTTAATGGGGTGTGGAGCAACAGCATAACAATATAGTTCTTGAAATCATCCTATGTGATTACCAACACATTTTATTGGTTGAAGAGATTAGATTAGATCAAAGAAACATTGATCCCCTTCAGGAACATGAGTGCTTAAAGTAGTCAGTAAAAGAGGGACGCATGAAAAGAAACCATTTAAAGGAATAAATGAATACATATTCCTGTGAATGTGTCATTCAGGTGGATGGTAACAGCACCACCCTCAGCATGAGCGTTCACTTCAAGCAGCTAAAACGTCTGGTGGAGGAGCCCACCTTCAGCCAGATCCTGATCCCCCTGCAGTCGGTCCTCATCCCGACGCTGCCCTCTACTGGCGGGGCAAACACACAGCACGACGCCTTCCCTGGACACTGGGCTTACCTGGACGGCTTTGAAGACAACGTAAGAGAAAGGGAAAGAGAATGCTGATTGTTGTCATAAATGTTTTTAGTAGGAAGGTGATAGCCCGAAACTGTCATTAAAGTGTCATAAAGCATCATTATCCGAGAAAATCTGATTTTTATGATCAAAGAAATCATCTTGAACTTTTGATGCCTCGTATCTCTAACCTGTATGTGCTTGTGTGTGTGTGTGTGTGTGTGTGTGTGTGTGTGTGTGTGTGTGTGTGTGTGTGTGTGTGTTGTGTTTGTGTTTAGGTGGAGATCTTGGCCTCCTTACAAAAGCCTAAGAAGATAAGTCTGAAGGGTTCAGATGGCCGGAGCTACACCATGATGTGTAAACCCAAAGATGACCTGAGGAAGGACTGCAGGCTCATGGAGTTCAACTGCCTCATAAACAAGGTGTTTGTGTGATATTTGTTGACTGTACAATATTTTTAGTAACATTGATATTATGAAGAAGTAGTGGTCATCTGTCCCCAGATGGGAGTACCACCTGTTGGTAACACCTGTCAATATTGTATTATGCAGTCCAGTGCAATGTCATTCAAACAGCCATATTCATTATCTCTGAACAGTCTGAACAGTGACTAACAATTAGCCAATAAATGGAAAGGGAACGGGATAAAGATAGAACAAGTTCATAAATAAATGCATAGTATGTCTCTATGATCAAGTAATAAAAGAAAGAAAAATGTATCGGTATACACAGTAAATGTACATACAGATGCATATTTCCCTCCATACCTACTATAAAAATACACTGTTTTTACACAAAATAATACAGTAAATGTATCATATGTTCTGACATTTGTTTTAACCTTTGATTATCATTCTAATTTTCATTCAACATAATTCCACCTTTTTTTTCCAAAAAAGATTGCAACTCCTGAATAGTATAGTTCAGGGTGGGATGATATTTTTCACTTCAATTTGTGGGTTTGAGTTCAAACACACTTCTCCTTAACAGTGTGACCAAAAAACATGTAACATCTGCAAAAAAAACATTTATTACAGGTCGTTGTACATTACACCTAATAAATCAGTATCTTGGTGTTAAGTCTACTGTTAGCTTGTAAAATGTGTTACCACATTCTAAAGTCAGCAGTATTTATAGCATGTGTAAAACTTGCTTTCTTTTTGTGTGTGTGTGTGTGTGTGTGTGTGTGTGTGTGTGTGTGTGTGTGTGTGTGTGTGTGTGTGTGTGTGTGTGTGTGTGTGTGTGTGTGTGTGTGTAGTGCCTACGTAAAGATGCTGAGTCAAGGCGGAGGGAGCTACATATCCGTACCTACGCTGTGATTCCTCTCAACGAGGAGTGCGGCATCATCGAATGGGTCAACAACACCGCTGGACTTCGACACATTCTCACCAAGCTGTACAAAGAGAGAGGTATACTCTCACTTAAAACCTAAAAGTAGAGATAAACAAACTGTCAGCTTAATAAATGTTTATTTGATCATATTTGTATATGTTGTTCTAGGTATCTACTTATCAGGTAAAGAGCTCAGGAAGCTTATTCTTCCGAAGACAGCCCCCTTTGAGGAGAAGCTACGAATCCACAAGGAGGTGCTTTGTGTTCGACACCTTCCTGTATTCCACGAGTGGTTCCTCCGGACCTTCCCCGACCCAACATCATGGTACAACCCTACCTGCAACTCTCCTACAATTTATGAGGACCACTATTTCAAAAGCAGTGTCAATAATAAAAAAAAAAATTGTGTGTGTTTGTGTATATTACCACGTTTGAAATGAGTATTTTCAGTTCTTTTTGGATGGTTTTACATTTCAAAGGGGTCCAGTTGGGTTTAAAGTTACATTTAGGTTTAAGGGGATAACATTTTCGCACATAATCTCACTCATTGAGTGTGTTTACAGGTACAGCAGTCGCTCTGCGTACTGCCGCTCCACTGCTGTGATGTCCATGGTGGGCTACATCCTGGGTCTTGGAGATCGCCACGGAGAAAACATCCTCTTTGACTCTTTCACCGGGGAATGTGTTCACGTCGACTTCAACTGCCTCTTCAACAAGGTTTGTTTACGTCTCAAATTGTCTTATAATATATATTAATTAGGAGTTAAAATCATCATTTAAAATTCATAGGTATTATTTTAACTCGTTTTTTTTTTTTATGTAGGCCTACTACTTTTTTCTGTTGCCACTCCTTTCCCTGCATTTCTCTAATGCTCCTTCTTCCCTTCTCCACTAGGGGGAGACGTTTGACGTTCCTGAAGTGGTTCCCTTCCGTCTGACCCAGAACATGGTCCACGCCATGGGGCCTATGGGCACCGAGGGTCTCTTCAGACAGGCCTGTGAGGTCACCCTGAGACTAATGCGAGACCAGAGGGAACCTTTAATGAGGTACAAAAACATAAATACTTCATGATCATACTTAATCCCTTAAAACCTTGTCTCAATGGAGTACAAAAATGACATTTTTAAAAGACAGGGTGTGGAGTATATGTACAGAGCAAGGAGAAAAACATACAGACCATTTTGAAATCGTTGGATTTCTAATATACTTCACTCTTAAAATATGATTATATATGTAATGTCAATGTTTTTTCTCTGTCCCAAGTTAATGTAGTTACTGTTTCTTAAAGGTTTCCAAATAATAAAATGTGTTTTTAATTTTCCCTCTAAGTGTACTTAAGACCTTCCTTCATGATCCGCTGGTGGAGTGGAGCAAACAAGCCAAAGGACTTTCAAAAGCTCAAGCCAACGAGACAGGAGAGATTGTTAATGAAAAGGTGTGTGCATATTGGAGGTTGATTTTGCTTTTTGGAAGTATGTTTACAAGCATTTAGAACAGCACACATGTCTATTAAAACCGATAAATGTCTATAATAATTTATAAATGTCACCGTTTTTTGTCTTGAATCTTTACCCCTTCTTTCTCTTCCAGGCAAAAACCCATGTGTGTGACATCGACCAGCGTCTGCAGGGAGTAATAAAGAGCAGGAACAAAGTACTAGGTCTACCTCTGTCCATAGAGGGACACGTCCACTACCTCATACAGGAAGCAACAGACGACAAACTGCTCTGTCAGATGTATCTGGGCTGGGGGCCCTACCTGTAAAACACCCCCCCTAAGGTTACAAAATGAGAGGAAAGCATTTTGAAGAGAATTAAGATGCTTTGCTTTTATGAAATGCCCACACAGGACAACCTGAACTGCTCTCCGAGGTGGCTCCAAGCAAGTAAAACAAGTGCAAGAAATTAGTCTTTTTTTTTTTTTTTTTTTTTTAGAAATGCTTGCACATAAAGTTTGTAATAACGACACATACACATTCCTGACTGTTTGTTGAACAGCTCTTTAAAATGACATTTGTTTGATCTCGTACTTCCATCATTGTTAAGTTTCCTGTTTTCTGGAAACAAAAGATATTTGTTGCATTGCTGTACATTCTTTTATAATAAAAAAAATGTGTTTCAGATTTGATTTTGTAGGTAAATGTGTATGTAAGTAGCAGTGTGTCTTCTAATCTCTTAACCCTCTTTAGACGCTTTAGGAGTCAGATTGCTTTAATCCCCACTGTGTATGAGCGTTTCTCTCCTCCTGCACTTACCCAATGGTCCGGTCAGCTGACCTTTTTCAGAAAGTGCATCCAATTAAAGCCAAGAGTTTGCACTTGGAAGCCTCAAGAGGCTGAGGGAGACTGGGTTAGGATAGTATTGAGCGAAGTAAGCGATGTGATATTTCTTTAAGTGAGCAAGCCTTTTGTTGTCCAGTCATGAGTGTCGACATTCAAAATGTCACTGTATATTTTATCATTATTTTTCTCATTTTTGTCAATGCCTGGCTGTACTTACAAAATGGATAGAAGTCTTACAGGACTGGTTCAAATGAAGAGGAGCTTTTTCTAAACCAGCACTGGATATGGACCAATTTTAATGATGTCATGGAGTGACTTTTGTCTTTTTACATTATGTTAAGATCTGCTCTCTGGGAAAACAAGTTGCATTTTGGATATAAATTACTTGTTTTTTTCTGCACATTTATTCGTGGAGTGGCGTGTAGAGATTATGCTTTTATTTTGAAATTCACCACCGGACGTCTCTTCTATCATAAAGATATCGGAGGTATTCCATCATATTGTCATTATCTTTTCAGTAAATCAATGCATTACACTTTTAAAAACAGCTAGTTTGCTGTTTAACGGACCTGTATTTGAAATAACTTAAACGTAAACGCGGTGGATAAAATAGCGTTTACGTCAGCAAAATAAAAGTCCTAACAAGGAGACGCAGGTAACGGTTAACATAAGTACCGTTAACCAACCGTTGGTGTAACGTTACTGACGGTTGGCTTTTACAGCAAAAAAATATTTAATTTTTTTTAAAAAAAGGAAGCACTCATTATGGCTTGAGGACAAACTGACAACAACACGCGCAGGTGCTCGCGCTTGCGTCGTCTTTGGCGGTGGTGCCTAACCGTCGAGAGGCCATGACGCGGCCAGCTGCCCGTGGCGGTTGGTCTTTTTTATAGCCAACGGTAGGCGGACCGCTGCCGGACCGTTAGGTTTCAGTTGGACCTCCGGAGAACAGGGCGCGACCTTCGGGGACGTTGTCATGGATCTGACGCGGCTGGCTGTGGATGCCGGTCAGTTCATCAACCGGGCGGTTCAGGTAATAACGTTAACCAACCGTTGATTAACCGCTTGTTAATAAACTGTCACGTTTAGTGTCAGCCTTCATGACGTCACGTGTGACGTATACACTGTGTGTCTGTGACGCGGCAGTACACGGAGGAGAGCCTCGGGCAGGCGGAGAAGACGGACTTGGACCCCGGGCTGGAGGAGCTCTTTGCCCGGGCAGACGCCACCAAGGCCGGGACAGACCAGATCATCTCCCAGACTGAGGTTTTACTGCAGCCCAATTCTGGTGAGACGGTTTTATTGATTTATTGGTGTTATTGACCTATTTATTGCGTTATGTTTAAGTTATCAAACCCACTGCACTGACATCTAGCAAATATACAATATTCACTGCAGGCATACCTTACATCCGGGATATATCGTCATACAGACTCTTGTACTGTAGAGACATTATATACAAGTATGTACAGTACCAGTCAAAAGTCTGGACACACCTTCTCATTCAACTACTTTGAAGAATGTAAAATATAAAACATATTCTGGTTTGTTGAGCATTTGTTTGTTTACCACATAATTCCATATGTGTTCCTTCATAGTTTGGATGTCTTCAATATTAATCTACAATGTAGAAACAAATAAAAATAAAGAAAAACCATTGAATGAGAAGGTGTGTCCAAACTTTTGACTGGTACTGTATGTATGCTAATTAAAAGTGTTTGTGGATGCTTCAATGAATATACATATGAACTTATTAAAAACCAAAGACAGATTGTGCACGTATATCATTAACTGGCCAAACATTTTGTCCTGATAGGCACACCGTCTTCATGTTTTCACCACCCCACAACCAGTTGAAGACATAAGTACACACTAGCTGGTCTACATAAAACCACTGGATGATGGTTTACCTCTGGGAACCAGTATTTGATCTCTATTTGTCCTCCTACAATAGATACTGTACATCTCCTCTCTGCTCTTCTGTCTGCTTTGACTTCAGTTCACATGTTCAGATGAATAGGCATTATTATTCTTCTGCTTTAAACTGCCTCCACTAGCTAATGGAATTGTAAGTGGTTGTGGTCTGTAAGGTAAAGGGACCATTCAGCTGCCAGAAATAATAATGTCATATGTTTGTTCAGCATGAAGGATGTTTTTGCAGATCATCTATTGAACGAGGGCTTTTAGTCTCTCCGCAGAATCACTTTTGTTTACATTTAGGTATGGGCTAATGGCAAGAAGCAGCAGTTTGTAAGGACCGGCCTTCTGTTTTGTTTCACAATATTTTATAAGATATCAGTTTTCAATGCTTGTCTGAGTAGAATACAGTGTCAAATACATGCAGGAGGTTAGGTAGCCTATTGAGCGGCATGTTTATGGAGTGCTTTGACTATGTTGTGGCAGAAAACCAATGAAGAGACGCAGATCTTGGAGTTTGCAACCAGCTGGGATATTTTATTGCAGACGAGCTTACAACAAAATTCAACACGTTCGTCCCTTCATCATATCTTATGTACTTTTGTGGTCATAACACCAGCCAATCACATCTTGTCAAGTGGACCATAACAAAACACATCGTGCTTTCCACTTGAATCCTTTTTCTTAAATGTCATGATAACCTTTTTTGGCAACACATCTTGTTCTTCTACCAGACATGTTATTCTTATTTCCTGGCATGACGTTACCTCTGTTATGGGAATGGTCAAGGACAACAACTTGTTCCACAGATAATCCTAACAACCAGGTTATTGGGGTTCAACATAACAAGTTTTATATATGGCTATAAAGTTGTATACCAGATCAACAACTATTAAATGTTCTTTGCAGTATCCTGACACTTGATTTTGACACCCATTTTAATGTTTACTGTGTTCTCATCACACATTACAAAGCCATTCGTATTAGCCCAATAGCATTTCCTGCACATATATAAAATATATTTAAAAAAATTCTAAATATTTTAAAGAATAACCGTTGAAACTGAATTGAGCTTTCTGATCCCTGATGAACAGGAGCACGGTTAGAGGACCGGCTGTATGAGCATCTGGACTGGAGCGTCCCCCCTCGGCCTCGTGCACATGAGCTACTGGGAGACCAAATGACCCAGGCTGGGCTGGAGATGGGATCCAACACGCCCTATGGTCAGTATACATTAATGTGGGCAATGTTGATCTATATAATATGATTCACATTACATCATAAAAAATATTTTAGTGTGTACTCTTCTTAAATGAGAGTATATTTTGTGTTCAGGGACTGCACTGATCAGGTGTGGAGAGGCTCAGAAGCAGCTTGGCGAGGCAGAGAGGAAGTTTGTCCAAAGCACTAACATCCACTTTCTCACCCCTCTGAGGAGTTTCACTGAGGGGGAGTACAGAGCCATGCAGGTAACACACACAAAAACACAAAGACACAGCCATCACTGTGGCACAACATGTCACATTTCCCATTAACTGCTTCTCTAATGTCTTTCTTTGTTCTTTTGTTCATGCTTAGTTAATGAATTGTTTGTCTACTTAATAAGGCTGTTTGTTTGTTTGTTTGGTTGTTTGTTTGTTCATAGGATGAGCACAAGATGTTGGTAAAGAAGCGTTTGGACTTGGACATAGCTAAAACCCGACTGAGAAAAGCACATGAAGCCGACAGAGAGGGCAGAGTGAGTCACTATGTCTGACCTTTACTTATTTACAAACGTCGCTTTTAAATACATTTCAGTTTTCTTTGATACATGTATCACACGGGGATCAATCCAAAAACACATCCAAAATATTATTTTTTTCTTCCTGCTTTATCTTTGTCAGAACCTGAATGCGAACCCGCTGGATAACGACTACTTGTCTCATGTCTCCTACATGTTCAGCTTCCTGCGTGTTAAATGGCTGAAGGTCAGTGACGTTAGAGGAACATTAAAATTGACAGACACAACAGAACTTGCCGTTTGATAATTGATTTAGTCACTTGTCCTCTGTCTCTCTCATCCAATCAGATGTGGGCTCAGGAAATCGCTCAGGTGAGTTAATGCTTATTGTTAAATGCACACAGGATCTGATCAAAAAATGTGTCATGCTTTAATAGAGGGAGACAATTATAACATTGCTTCCAGTTATATAATAGCTTATGGCCCTGTTCGTTGCAGTAATGGTTTTCTTTCTATTGTTAAGCTCATCCAGACTTGCGCCCTTCTGGGATTTGTTTTCTGCTCCAAAGCTGGACATAATTAGATGAGTTTGTGTGTGTGTGTGTGTGTGTGTGTGTGTGTGTGTGTGTGTGTGTGTGTGTGTGTGTGCGTGTGTGTGTGTGTGTGTGTGTGTGTGTGTGTGTGTGTGTGTGTGTGTGCGTGCGTGTGTGTGTGTGCGCAGGCAGAGATGGAGCAGAGGATCTGTCAGAGTCTGTTCGAACGACAGTCAGAGATGACAAGACGAGTTGTGGAAGGAATCAGCAACACTCACGTACGTGTACACAAACACACACACAGAAAGATAATAAGATTCAGTCGTATCTCTCAAACTCTCTCAAAAGAATATTGATGGTTGGTTTTCTTTCCTTGGAACAGTTGTCACATGAGCTGTAAACACAGACACACACATTAAAAGATCCAATGCCCAGCAAAACTCTATATTGTTTACTGTTTAACAAAAATTGATTTAATGAACTGAAGTTTGTCATTCAGTATTTTCTCAAATGGACAGAATCCAATCTGTAAAAATGACATTTTATCAATAAAAGATTTCCCTTTTTTTTTTAAAATTATTTTAGAGTTTTACTTTTTTTTTTTAAATGTAAGCTGTTTATGTTGTTCCATCTGTCTTTTGTTTTTTGTGTCTTATATGTTGTTTTGTTTTTTCAGACCAACCACATGAGGAGCCTGACTGAATTTGTGGAAGGTCAGGCCTGTTACTTTGACCAGTGCAACCAACATGCTCAGGAGCTTCAGAAGCAGCTGGCCAGGTCTGTATGCCGGCTTTACAACGCTAACTGACTAAATCTTTATAGAAATAAAATAATGCACGGGGGTGTCTCACAGACCAAAGCAGGTCTGGTAACAAAACACAGCCGAACCAGCACACAGCTGGACCAAATCACTAACAAACTTTTAAACAAACTAACCTTCTCGGACAAGCCCCCATTTTGCATGACCTGGCTCAAGTGGCCACAACAAAAAGGGAGACCCACCATGTCAAAGTAAAAAAAAAAAGAAACTCTGTTTAAAGTTAAACCGAAAATGTCCAAATTGGAATGCCCAAAGTAAACCATGTGTCAGTAGTGTGTGTGGGGGTGCATGAAGGGAGAATGTGTGTGCAGGTGTTGTAAAGATGCTGGATAAAACATAATGATGAATTTAAGCAACTTACTCAACCAAACCAACTCTGGTTATAACTGGTTGGCCTGTCAGAGTTAGGTAAATATTGACTGTATGCTACAATGCCTGCAGTTTGTCTCATTGATTTACATTCATACTAGTAATCTAGCCTGTTTTATTAGTGAGCATAAACATTAGTCATGACAGCGATTCAGCGATGAGAGGCGGTACAATTTGCTATTACTCATTTTGTCATTTTCTTTTATACCTTCACAAGGATTATTTCTTACCAATGTTTTTAACAGTTTTATCTCTAAATTAAAGGACATCTCAACAGAGATGTGGCTGGCTAACATTAGCTAAAGAAAGTGCAAGTTCATAGCTTAATTCTTTGACAAAAAAAATACCAGTACAGTACCAGTACAAACTCCAGATTTCTAAAGGCATAATGTTAAAAATTTGCCAATTGGCGCCACCTCCTCACAATACTGGAGACACAAAATTCAAAATGTATTACAACTTGGTATCCAATCAACTTTTATCCAAAGCTCTGACCCAGCTTGCCAACAATCTAGGAACGTCTGGTCTCACAAAAAACACTACACTGTTGAAAATACATTTTAGGCAAATATTAGTAATGACTTGGTTATGATTTTGTCTCTTTGCAGCATTCCAGCAGTCCTCTGCTCCAGTAACTGGCAGTCAGCAATAAGTACTGAAGTTAATCAGCCGTCCACAAGCAACCATGTAGCCAATGAGCCCGTTGGGTTAAATCAGGTCACCCCGATTCCCATAGTCGTCCATCAAATTCCAGACTTCGACCAGGACTCATGGAATTCAAATCCACCCACGGCAACTGAAAAAAACACACAGCCAAATAACAACAACAACAACAACAACAACATTATTTTCTGATGGCCAAGCAACCAGCTACTCATCAGTGGTTAATCAAGTACTTGATCATGTCTGTACATCAAATTCGGGTCAGTTATCAGCACTCAGCAGAACAGACAGCACACAAACCAACGGAGCAACTGCTGCAATAACCAATGGAGCTGGTAGTCAGACGACAACAACTTCCCCACCTTCTGAACTCGGTGGAAACGAGTCTCAGACAGCAAATGCAGTAGCTAGTGACACCATAACAACCGATAACATGGTCATTGAGACTTTGACAACCAATGGCACGGCTGCTGAGCAACAAAAAAACAATGAAACCACAAGCGAGGTTAACGGAGAAGATGTCCTGGAGTCATCAACAGCCAGTCAGGACGTGGCTCAGTAGAAATGAATGTGGGATATGACGGCTGGCCAAAATCATGCAAGCTGAGTTTGATTGCTGCTTCAGCTGATTTAGACCAGTGGTTATTGACATTGTAGATCCAAGAAGTATAAAGGAACAGACACACAATCATAATAACATGTGGTCTGGTAAAAATAAATAAAAAAATGTAAGTAATCCAGTAGGGAAGATAACGTAAAGTGGTTGTAAAAGTGCTTAATTTTTCCAAAAGTGATTTAGTGCCGCAATCATTTTAGCCTTTCAACAGTACTCATTTATTATTCATGTTGTATGAAAATGATGACTGTTGTGTATCAGTTCCCTCTTGTGGCAATGGATGTAATATTTCCGGACAAACTGTTATATTTGCAATGTGTGATTGTGAAGAGTAGTTTTTCTGTGAAACTAAATCTTTATTTACGTTGCGCTAAATGAGAGAACTAATGACGCTTTGTGCCAAGTGTATATGCGTGTGTGTGTGTGTGTGTTATTGTTGGTGTGAAAAATACCAATTCATGTGTGAATGTCTGTGTGTTTGTGTCCATGTCTGTCGGTGACCCATGCTCACAATGTCACTTGTGTTTACAGCTTACCCAAACCTGTTACCCCTTGAAAGAGGTGTGTGTGTGTGTGTGTGTGTGTGTGTGTGTGTGTGTGTGTGTGTGTGTGTGTGTGTGTGTGTGTGTGTGTGTGTGTGTGTGTGTGTGTGTGTGTGTGTGTGTGTGTGTGTAACTCTTCCTCCTCTCTACTTGCGTTACTGCAAGTTGAGGTCATTTTCCATATGAAACATATTATTTGCATGTGTTTGGGAGTCCAGCGAGGTGCCAAAACACCAAGCTGAACGGGACCCTTTATGCTGTAGCATGGTATGAAGTATGTTTCGTCATATACGCACTGGGTGTTTTCCCCTGCACAGTCAAATCACATACTCACTTTTACCCTTTTACCCTATTAAAGCCCCCACTAGGTGAAATGGGTAGACGTTTCCAAGTCCAGATGTTGTTCATTTTCTTCGTGAGGGCAGCCCCGCTCCAACGTGGTGTGGGTCCACTCGAGGGACCCAGGATGGAAACACGCAAATTAGTACTGACCCTATCTGATGTAATCACACAATTCTCCTCGCTGCCAGCTTTAAACTGCGCATCCATGCTGTCGTAATTCAGTCACATGTTGTCCAGTGACCTGATGTCAGTGTAAGGTTTGATTCCTGTAAAGAGGTGGAAATAAATATGCAAACAGTGATGTCATGTCTGTCCAAATCAATAGTGGATCTTTGTTCTCCTGTCGAGGGGTTTCTGTTGCTTCTCCGCGTTTCGACAACGTACTTTCTCATTTCATTTACACACACAATCACTTCCAGGTAGAGGTCTTGATCAGGCTTCCGAGGCCAAGACTTGTTATATTTAAAACCATGCTGACACACTGTAAAGTTTGGGTTGATTCACTGATTGCAGTATTGTTAATTGTATTAACAGGATAATTAGGTCAGTTGGTGCAACCTACAAACACTAACGAAAGTGTGTTTTATTCCCTCTTCTTCACCGCTTTCCTGTCTGAGGCTGTGCAAACAGATTAGATCGATCAAGCACAGGTTATGTGATATTGACCAGAGTGCAGCCCAGAGGCCCGAGGCTCAATAACACCATAAACACTTCTATTGCACCACTACTTCAGTGCTACATTTTAGAGGGGGCCTCACAGGAAGCACAGCCAGTGCTTGAAGACAGATTAGATAGTGTTTCGTTCCTGTAACTTCCCTCTGACTCAACTAATCAAGAATAGATTCTCCTCAATCTGTCCCTGGCTGCTCGTGAGTGCGTTTCCACCAGAATGATACATCAAGTCCCTGCTATGTTTCCTAATTATTTTTATCATTTCCGGTATGCATCCTGTCCGACAGCAGAGACAGCAGCTCTTTCTCTCTCTCTCTCTCTCTGGTCTTTTCTGACCAGAGAGAGAAATGTGTGATACAGGAAGGAAATTCTGTTCTGCAGGTCTGGTTGACATGAATGAGTTATGACAGCAGTCAAATGGAATTGGGATGTTTGATTATATTTGGCTCAGTTCTTTCTTCTACCTGAGGGTCACAGACACAGATAACATTTCTATGGATAGGTATCGTATTTTATTTTATATGAAATTTAACCAGGTAAATCCCACTGAGGTTAGAAACCTCTTTTGCAAGTGATAACTAAACAACACGCCAGCAAAGAAAAATGCAGACAAAATAATACGAAAAAAGGCAACAGATAAAACAATACTTTAAACAGGTATTAATACTGAAATAAGGCTGATGGTAGGCTGAACAGATACAATTAATATCGGAGTCATTTACCGGAGTTTTCACTACACTGGTTTTGAATTCTGCCAGAAATATCTGTCAATGTACAAGTAGAATACATTTATCAAACCAAATACCTTGATATTTGTAACCAGGACATTCTGTTGGTTTCCCCTTAGCCTTAACAATGATCTCAATGTCTATAGACCTCCTTTTAGGAATAGAAAACAACATTAAATTGTATTTTTTCTGCATGCTGCACACTTTGAGTTGAGTGACTGCAAAATAAAAGGGGAAAATAGTAGTTTGTGAAAAATATAAGTGGGCCAAGCACAGAGTCTTGAGGTATTCCATTTACTAAGTCAGTTTGAACGGTGCCCATTTACTTTGACACATTTAGTCCTACCTGAGAGACAATTATTAAAACCAGCAGGCTATGGTCCACAGTATCAGAGGCTTTTCTTAGCTCAGGTTTCTATTGTTTTGAATCCTGACTGTGTCTCACTGTGCTGTTTTTAATAAAGCAGTAAGCTATAACATAACCATCACTTATTACACTCTTTTTTTAAACATAATTAGTCATTATAAGTCTGCTATTTTCTTACAATGGCTCTTTTGTTTTACAGTATACTGTTTTCCAATCATATCTCCATGGTTTCCTCCCCTCCCCTGTCTACATATTGGGTATAAAAAAGGGGATACACCCAGTTCTCATAAAACCGGCTGGTGTTGGCGAACTTTGCTCCGTTAGTGTTGGTATGTGGTTTATTTATCAGTAAAGTCCTGTTGCTGTTTTATATTTGAGCTCACTAAGTTCTGCTGACAACACCCACTGTCCCAGTTTCCATACATCTCTGGTTTCATTAAAACAACCAGACGACAGGATCGGTTCTCTTCTTATTCTCTCCGGTCTGAATAGAATTAGTGCAATGAATCAAACTTTCATCATGTGTCTCTCTGTCTTTTCCCTTTTCCATCTTCCTCTCTGCTATGTTTTTGCCAATCCTTCGTCAATCATCACTCATCCTCCTCCTCACTGCCAGCTGGGAGTACTTTGTGTGTCAGTTTAACTGTGTGGTGTGCAGGTGGGGATGACAAATAGCGTCTAGTGGCTGCTGATGAATGTAGCTCCTCTTTTTTGGACTCATCTGATGTCCTAAGTAGAAATATGAACTATAGATAGAGAAAAAGCTGAGAATACCACCTGTTTCTGTTTTGCTTTTATGAAGGGGACATAATTGTTTTATTTTATGGAAGTGGACCAGAATAATGCACACACCCATGCCCACGTTTATGTATTTTTGAATTTCCTCTGTCCCTGTCTACCTTTCCTCACCAGCCATCCTTTCTCTCTCTCTCTGTCCATCTCTTCCTCTGCAGGTTTTCTCTTTTCCTGAGATAAACCTGCCAGCTTCCACCCCAATTAGTCCCTCTGCTCCTATTACAAGCTGCCAAACAGAGAAAATCATACACAGTTACTGGCAGACTTGCTGACATCTGCAGGGGGACTCTCAGTCTGGAGGTCTGCAGAGAGTTGAAAGGTCAAGGCTTTTCCTCTGACCTTGACTTGTCCTACTTCTGCTGCTTAACCCCAACACCTGTTGACCACAGCCCTCTGTCTAAAGGAATAAGGTCATTTGGCCTTTCAGTTACTTCTAATTCTTCCTCATGGGATGTTTAATCGACAGGGTAACCAGGCAACAAAATACAATCACAGCCAGAAAGCAAATTTTCAATGTTACTTAGCAACAAGATTTAATTTCAAGTGGTTAAAAACATAGTCATTGCAAGCTAAGAATATAATCCAGTTGCAATTTATTTTGGTTATGGGATTTAGTGTTGATGCACAGAGCAGGGAGTGACTCTGTCTCATTAGTGTAACGCTTTAACAGACAGACAGACTTAGAGAGAGAGTGTGGACTGAAATATCCTGTGAGAACTATGATGTTGTCAGTGACTGTAAAGGAGAGTGACACTCACAACGATGTACGCTTCTTGCAATGAAAAGGATCATTGGATTTTGGCCATTGATTAGCCTAGTATAGAGATTTTTTTACGAAGATAAATCAGTTTATATAATACATAATGTGTTTTTTGTATATGTATATACCATATACTTAACCAATGTCTTACATACATTTAGAATACTTTACTATAGTATACTACTACTACTGTATTTTTTTCTATTTGTGTAGCTACAACTGCGTGTCATTGTGCAATCCTCTATTGCTAATAAAAAATAAAGCTGAACCTTAAAAGATTTAAAGCTTAAATATTCAAAGATACAGAGGGAAAAATATTAAGAAAATAAGCAGGGAAGAATATTTGTAAAATAGTTTCAGAAACAAAATACTTAAGTGAGTCTTAACTGAGTAGCTGCTGCTGAACAGCAGCCACATGTGACAGTTACGGAATAATGCTAAAACCCTACTGTAACAGTAGCACAAATGTAATAGAGTCAAGTAGAGCCCAGTTATGTCAGTTATACAGCAATATATATCTAAAGTTTGCCATCTTTAGCTAACACACGCCACCATGAGCTACTGCCTATACCAAATGAAGTATACTACAGTAGAAGGATATTTTTACTTCCATATGTTTCATATTCTTGCTTTAAAAAAAGTTATTTTAAGCAATGGATACATACATTTAAATAGTTTTCTTTTCCCTCCATCCATTTCTTTTTACCTCAGCTTCCCCTGTGCCCCTATAACTCTCCCCCTCTTTCCTCATAATGCCCCTATTTCCCACTCAGTTTGACTTTTGACATATTACCTCCACTGAAGCATTACTCACCCAACCTCCGCAGCACCCCCACCTCTGTCCCACCCTCCTTAACCTCCCTCCTTCTTCCCTTGTGCAGGGTTTATAAGTCAGCACCAGCAACAGTTGGCTCAGTGTGAAGAGCTTTACATAGAGCGAAGGGAGAGCAGCTGGAAAAATTGGTGAAAACACAAAACTTTCATGATATTTTAAAAAGCAACACATTCAGAGCTTCATCATGCATGTGTTCAGGATCTGGCATTTGCTGTGTGTGCTTGGCCTTTTTGGTGCATCCTTGTGTGTGAATGAGCTTGAGTATGAAGGGAACTACGCAGACAACTATGGCAACGAGATCTCTCGGGACCAGCAGGAGGGTGAGTTATGTTTATTAGTCCTTTTGTCTCTTTTATTCCCTGCTTGTTTGAACAGATGGCTCATTGTGAAGAATGTGTCCTCAGCTGCCTTGCCCGATTTCAATAAGCCAATAAGATACATCTTATTTGCTTTGATAAAGAATTCATCAACACACTTTGATTTATTCGTTTTGGATGGTAAATAAAGGTGTCCCGCAGGGATCTATTCTTGGTCCACTTCTAATAACTGTATACATCTCTGCAATCAATGTAAATATATTTTTATACAGATGATACCATTTTAAGCAGTCATAGAAGGGACTTGCATTGTACATTATTTATGTAAAACCCTCTACTTGAAATACTATCTTTGCTCTCTCTGATCACATCAAAATAGATTAAATATAATGTCAGGTCACAGGTCATTTTAACTTTGTCTGTGACGCATGTTCAAGTGAAGCTATGGGTTTTAAATATTACTAAGTAAGATGAGTAACAGAACATTTTGAAATTAAAATCCTTTAAAAATTACAACATGATACTCCAAGTATATTGGATGCTGCATGTAATTGTTGTTTTTTTAACGTGGAACCACTGTATTGTATAAGTAAACTTTTTTTTGGGGGGGGGGAAATTGCTGTAAATGTAACTTATAATACTTTTTGGGGTTATTTATTATTGCACTGTTGTAAGTGTGAATTACGTTACACAATAATTTTTCATAGGTTACGCAGTGTTAATACCATTTTGCCAACTTTATTTTTGTTTCCCCTACGGTATCCTTCAGTACCCAGTATTTTACACACAAACTATGGTATTATATATAACTGTTGCATCCCTCTGGTTGTTGTCTACAGGGGGAACTCCAACCACACCATGCCAGGCTACAGATTTCTCACGTTGGGACAAACTTTTCATCGCTCTGGAGGACTCCCATATGAGGCAGAACATGCTGCTGGAGTCTCTGGAACAGTGTTGCAGAGGAATGGCCTCTCTCAGGACCCAGGTGGACCAGCTGGCCAAGGGGACATGCCAGCAGTGTCTACCCAACCTGGAGTCAGCTTGTAGGGCGCAAGCCGAGCAGGTGAGTGTCAGGCTGCAAAGAGGCTTGCTGGAGCTCCGGGAAGAGGAAGCAGAGAGGGAGAGAAGGTTAAACGCTACGTTGCACCAGCTTCTGCACAGGGGCCATGAGATGAATGCCCGGCTGAAGCGGCTGGAGGAAGGTGGAGGCCACAGGCACCAACCAACACCGCGACCTGGAGGTTTAGGGGCAGCATTTGGCCTGAGAATGGAGCAATTTACATCTGGCATGGAGGAGCAGGACGTTACTTCACCGCTGGACATGGAAAATAACCTGGTTGCCATAGCAACAGAGCAGAGTGATAGAGCAGGCAGGAAGGACAGAGGAGACACATGAATTGCCCCGAGGCAAAAAATATAAGATTGACCGGGGACTCCGGTGATAATGATTTTGCACATACTGGGTTTTTAATGTTGTTTCTTTTTATCTGTGAGCATGTTTTTGTCTGGTGTCAATGAATGAACCATAAATGTTGTGTGTTTACTCTAATGAATAAAAACTAATTAATCGACCTAATCAGCCTCATGGAACGCTTTCCTCATTCTTCCACACAGTAATCAACTCCTTTTCAG
Organism: Anoplopoma fimbria; assembly: GCF_027596085.1. NCBI lineage: Eukaryota > Metazoa > Chordata > Actinopteri > Perciformes > Anoplopomatidae > Anoplopoma > Anoplopoma fimbria. The sequence continues at coordinate 8,407,439 of NC_072463.1, read as the reverse complement.
AGCCGCATGTTCACGCACATGCCCACCCTTTCATTTGTCAGTGCGTGTGTTTTGTCCTTGTACATTCTGGAGTTTACACCACAAGGAAGTGTCTCAGAGGTTTTGGATTATGTTCAATTCAGGGCAGGTCCCTCCCTCTCGTTCGGTGCTTTAAGAGTGTCTGGATGCAAGAGGCCACAACTTACGATGCTCTGAGTGTTTATGATTAATGAAACCCTGCCAGAGCTATTACACTGCAGCCAGCCCGTCCCTCCTGCAACCGCACACACACACACACACACACACACACACACACACACACACACACACACACACACACACACACACACACACACACACACGTTCTTTGTTATTAACCACACAATTGCTGGTGTTGACTGAAGGTACTTTCTGTGTATTTTAAAGTTTATGTCTTGTGGCTTTTGGTCCCAGGACATTTCTTGATTTATTTTTAAAGTATGTATAAGTTTGTTTTGGAATTTTAATAAATCTAGAGAGGCAATTGGGCGAATGAGATAGCAGGAAGAGGGAGAAAGAGAGAAAGGTGAAAACTGAGGAAGAAGTATTCAGATCTTTTACTTAAGTAAAAGCAGAAATACCGCAATGTAAAACAATACTCTATTACAAGTCATATGAGCTAAATTTACTTTTTTTTTTTTTTTTAAAGCAAACGTACTCATGCAGGTCAGAGATCCAGGTAAGTGGAAAATAATTATATATTATATTATTTCATCATGATTAGGAGCTGCACTAAGTTATAAACCTTTAAGTAGTTTAATCTGTTACTAAACATCATGCTTAACTGTGTGTAAATCTAAACCGGCAGAGTAACTCTTTACTATCGCTGTCAATTCAATTTAGTCGGGTAAAAACAACAATATCTTACTCTAAAATGATGAAGAGTATATGGGGCACAGATTGTGCTTGACTAAATGTACAAAGTTACATTCCACCCCTAGGAAATAAAATGGCAACAAATATCATTTGAACCGAATGTGATTTTAATCAGGCCAATTTCTGACATCACAAGATTTTCCTCTAATGAAATGTCTACAACCATGTCATGAATGTATACTTGTGTGTGTGTGTGTGTGTGTGTGTGTGTGTGTGTGTGTGTGTGTGTGTGTGTGTGTGTGTGTGTGTGTGTGTGTGTGTGCGCACTTTTCCTCAAATGTGCAGCTGGTTGGAGGATTGCAGGCAAGATCTAAAGGTTTCTGGCTGTATAAATGTCACAGCTAACAAGATGCAGTAACTAGGGCAGTAGTTATATTCATGCCCAGTCTCTCTACTACAGCAGTCTCATTATAATATCCAGCCTGCACGCAAACACATGCACTCATCTGTGCAGTGTTTGTGGATTTTACTGAATGGAAGCTTCGTCATGTCCTCTCATGTTGGCGCTTCATTCATTTTTTTAACACAGAGAAAAACGAGACAAAGAAGAGAAAAGGAAAGTAGGAGGCTAATGATGAGGAAAATAGAGGAGGAGAGGCCCGGAAAAGATGAGTTATGATGCTGATGTGTCTGACATTTAGATATAAGACACAAAGAACAGTGATTTTATCAGCCAGCTAACCAGACACGCAGCACAATACCCAGCTGACATCAGGCTCGCTCTCTTCCCTGACTTCCTTCTCTTTCACCTCTGTTTCATCATCTGGCATCCCTCTCCTCTCTCTCTCTTGCTTCTTATCTGTATGCCAATCCCATCATCTGCTCTCTCTCTCTCTCTCTACCAGCATTTATCGTCCTATCATTGCGTCTCGCTCCTATCTCGTGCCTCCATCTCCTATTTTCTCGCTAGCTCGCCAGCAGCCAAATAGATGGCATCAATCCTTGGCAAACCCCTCAGCTGGCTGGTAAAAGTGACTGACATTACAGTCCTGTGAAATGTAGCCAATACATTCTCTCTCTCTCTCTCACACACACACACACACACACACACACACACACACACACACACACACACACACACACACACACACACACACACACACACACACACACACACACACACACACACACACACACACTTAAGGAGTTGTGATACTGATTACAAGTGGCATCAGGAATGCATTGTTTTCATCATAGAGATTTTAATGTCACATCACATAGTCACTAGAACAGACAACACAATATTGGCACTTTCTCAAAAGCAAAGAGGACAATACAAAAATTGATTAAAGCTCCAATAAACATTTAGCAGTCTCTTATGTACACCGGAACCAATCTCATGAAGGAGGGAGTGAGGGGGAAGACAAGGAGGAGGTGTGAAGAAGAGGAGAGAGGAGATGCTTATTTGATAGGTGAGTCCAGAATCTCCTCATACTCCTCCCTTTGGCGCCGCGTTCCCCCGCGGGCTGGTAGCAGCTTTATCGCCACGAGCCATCCGACGCTCAGTATGACCATCACGTTCCCGACGACCTCCGGCGCAGTGGGAGCCAACGGCAGCACCGCCAGATGCAGCAGCATGGCAACAGGTACCTCCAGGCTCTGAGAGGCGGAGACCAGAGCAGGGTGGAGTCGGGTGAGGGCGTGCGTCATCCCCAGGAAGGCTGCTACAGAGCATGCAACCAGGCCCAGGACCAGTCCCCATGCCGGGGCACTTGAAGGCCAGGACCAGCCCTCCTGGAGCAGAGCCAACGAGGCCGGGGCGAGCAGGCAGCCTGTCCAGCTCACTGTGAACAACGCTGTGCCAACTCCCACCCTCTCCTTCAGGGAGCGATACCCGACCAGTGCCAAAGCCATCCACAGGCCTGCAAGAGCAGAAAGAGACCAACCGAACGCACCCCTCCAGAACACAACCGGGTCAGTCGGTGAATCTGAATTGCTCTCCTCTGCTGTGGGAAGTAGCACAAGCCCCAAACCACACAGTCCTGCAGCTAAGGTGATCCCATCAGCCAATCCCAGCCTCTCCTCCAGGAGCAGGAAGGCCAGGGTCGCCGACAGCGCCGTGGTTGCCAGGCGCCAGGTTGTCGTGGCGTCTCCGGGTGAGACGAAGGTCAGGGAGGAGTAGGCGCAGCAGAGGGAGAGGGAGTAGGCCACGCCGTAACAGAGCAGACGTAGACGGTAGCCCGGCGGTCCGAAGGGGTTTTCTCCCCTGTGCAGTGGTACGGCCACAGAGAGGAGCTGGAGGATGGAGCGAACCAAGAGTAGAAACAGGGGGCCCAGGCTGAAGCGTTCAGAGGCCAGGCGGGTCAAAACAATCAAACAGCCGTGAGCCAGCGCCGCACCGAGCAGCCCCACCCAGGTGAGCCGAGACGCAGACACAGACGCCTCCCCGAAACTGGCCAGCTGTTCCCCTACTCCTTTCCCAGACACCTTTGCTGCTCTGGCTCCCCCCTCGCTCCCATCTCCTCCCCCAGCGGCCTGAGGTTTGCTCGTCGTGTCTTTGTCTTTGGACCCAAACAGAGTCAGAGGCCACTTCCTGCTCTCCGTCAGCTGTTTCTTGTCTGACGTCTCCTCCAGGAAGGAGCCAAAGTCCTCAAAAGACGGGGCGTCATCGTAGCCCTCGTCTCCTGGTTGGGGGAAGTGTGTGTGTACTCCAGGTTGAGGGGAGTAAGGGGTGTGCGTGGCGTATTTGGCCGTGACGGTGTGAGGGTGGATCTTTACCCTCTTCTTACCCTGAGAGCTGCTCAGGAGGTGAGTGGATTCCATTTTAAAACTTCAATGACGTCAGACACCTGCGAGGGAAAGGACACTTTAGAACCACATAAAAGATATATTTTAAACACACACACACACGCTCCTACAAATCCTCTCTCTGCTTTTTCCCTCACGGCGTCCCTCGCTAGGATACCGCTTGATATATCTCATTTATCTTTAATATCCAAGATAATAATAGCAGTGACTCACGTATTCCCATGTGTCCCTCGTGTTTGGCAGGGAATGAACGTAAGCTCTGCCCGTCTGAGCAATCACCAGTTTAATTGTTTTATTTTTTTCACGAGAGTTCAAATTGAGTTCATATTAGCGGAATCATAAAACACCATAATGGCAGATTAACAACTCCATTATCGCGCCTTTTAGACTTCTTGGAATACATGACCTTCAAGGGGTGTTAGAGATCGTTGGCAATGACAGTTACGTAAGCAAGCACTTCCTGCTTCATTTGTCTTTTTAATCTCCCTTGGTCTCTTACAATTTCTTTCTCCCTCTGTTTCTTCCTCTTCACCTCCCTTACCTTTTACATTCAAGCAGGGACAGTAAGAAATATTCACATTCCCAGTCTGTCGTTACATTAGATATGTCAGCTTCTGCATAAAAAGACAGGTAAATGAATCCCACATCCAGCTTATGTCTAATTTAATACCTCCCTCTCAACCATCTCCCTCCTCTCCACATTTAATTTCTTCATCTTTTTCACATTTCCCTTCAAGGTCCTTCTCCCTGGATGACTAACTTTTAATCGCTGTAGTAATAGCTCTCTGCAGCAGAAGATTATGGCCATGCAGGTGCTGTACGGCACAGACCCACTGCTGCATTCAGGTTGTAAAACACTCAGCAGTCCAACAGTTTCTATGGAAATGGGGAATACTTTCCCACAACATCATGTTTATTCATGTAAGGCATGTGGAGCATAGTGCTCAGTTATTTCCCTGGAGTAGCACAGTATTACTCAACAGTGATTTGGATAAACACAGCAAGTGAACCACATCTTCACAGGACTTATTGAAATAAAGTACCGACATACTCAGAGTGGCAACGCTTTTATTACAAAGTCTACAGTCAAGATAACGGCTCTGCGAGGCTGCACTTAGTCACAGCGATGCTCTGATTATGATTACTCTAATGCAAACATGCTAACACGGTGTCATTGACAATGCTAACATGCAGATTTTTAGCAGGTATACATTTTACCACCGTTTATTTTAACATTTTTGCATGTTCAAATTAGCTAATAAACACTTAATTTGTTAACAAACATAAGTGGTGAAAAAAATGCAATTCTTAACTGCTGATGGCGCGAGATGCAAAGTAAAGAGATCACCAAAGTGATTTAAATTTGTCCTGAGGGGGCATGAATATGTGTAGAAAAATGTTATGGCAACACCATCCAATAGTTTCTGAGACACACTCAAAACCATAAATTTCAACCTCATGGTCACGCTAGAGGAAACGTCCGGGCCATGAATGTCTGTACCAAAGGTTTGTACCAATCCATGTGATAGACTATCAATAGGGCCACA